>NW_015374186.1:0-929 GCF_001272555.1 Dufourea novaeangliae | reverse complement strand
TGCATACTGTTAATACAACCAGAAAATAATACACAAGATAAACGTTTCTGATTAAAATTCACTTCTAAATTGGTTATAACACATTTCATTTATTCCCAATAGTTAAAGAAATATTATTTAACTCCTCTCCCCCGTTCCTGTACATGGTTACATTTATCTGATTACCTCATATACTTTTTAAAATAAAACATTTGAAAACAAAATTTAACTAAAATCCATAAACATACTATGTATGTTTTTATAAGTAGAATTATACTCTCTTAAATTAAATTATTTTATTCCGACTAAGTACGATGTGTGCAAAGAACGAAGAAGAGTACAGTAGAAGGTTGATTATCTGAATGTTAATAAAATACCGATTATCGAAATGTTTCATTAAAGAATCAGTTTTGAAGGTCATATCTAAATATTAGGCGATGCACGGGAAAACATATTATCTACTACTTTTAAACGAGCTAGAAATAAACCATGCAATGCTTTACTGGCGAACGCAATTTCCTGGATTTGGAAATTACAATGATGTATTATGATATTCAGGAATAGTTAGATATATGTAATAAATTATGAACGACGACGGTATTGCTTCATCTGTTCTTGAAGGAAATAACATCGGCAAACACAAGCAAAAGCAAATACATATTTAAGAAAGAATACGAAACGAAGCTATAGCAGGATGATAATACAAATGTGGGACACTCTTACAGAATGGATTCTACACGCCAAACTATAAGACGACAATAACGAATAGCGAAATTGCATCGACGCTTCGTTTCAGAGTTATTTATATTTGAAAATATAGGCGAAATACGCGTAAAATACACTGGGCGCCAAAATTAAAGCATCACTAAAATTTGCCGAAAATATTAGTCATTTTCAGATGCCTATATCTTCGCGAAAAATAGCTATAAAAAATATTGTGACAGAGCATT
>NW_015374185.1:0-232 GCF_001272555.1 Dufourea novaeangliae | reverse complement strand
TTTCGATGATCGTGAGCAAACAGTTGCCCACTACCGATATAAATATACGAATATAATTATAAGGTCTAATTTTTCTTTTACTATTTCAGATAAAAAAAATGATAAAAAGAATCATGTATAGCGACCGTCGCGGTGGACGGCGCGGCGGCCGGCGGCCGCCTCATATACGTATGTCAATAATTATTTTCATTAAAATAAAACATTTTTGATAATATGAAGATCGTACTTTTCT
>NW_015374184.1:357007-360768 GCF_001272555.1 Dufourea novaeangliae | reverse complement strand
TCCAATTCACCCCCCGAGTGCCCCATTTCCGGGTTGGAGGACATTTTTGGGACACCCTGTATATTTGCAAGGAGTAATTATTTACAAAAGGGGAGGAAATATTTTACAAAAGAGTAAAATTATCGAGTAAAATATGGAACAATTTGTTTTTTATTACCGTTTTCGTAGACGGTAATTTTATAACGCGTATAAAATTGTTATTAAAAAATTATTTTATTTATTTATATCAGTATTTCGTATTTTACCCTGTTATTACCCAATGCATCTATGCATTTAACATACCTACCTTAATTCTATGAACATTTCTATGTTTCTCAAATTCAGGAAAGTTTTTGTATAAATAAGGGCAAACTTATAATTTGGTCTAGAAGAAACTGGAGAATCGTAGTAGAATTGAATACGCGGAATGCAACTGAATCATAAAAAGCCTTAACATAATACGAGGAATCAACTTAATCATTAAATGAATTTATCCACATAAATAAAAAATTGAACAGTACAGCGAATCACATGTCCTTTCACAGGGTAATTACTTTCTTTGTTCGATTTTTCTAAAAAGTTCGGAACCATATAAAACTTAACGCAATTACAGGGGATCAGTACAATGGTTTTAATGGGTAAGTTTTCGACACCATTTCCGCGAATACCAATACGATCGTTTTCTCACAGTTGCCCCAAGTTTTGACATAAACTATTCGCTAATAGTCTGCAATATGTGAGCGACTGGTATGTAACGTATAATGGCGGCTCGAGAAAAGAGAACTTCGCGGTGCAGTGTACTCCCGGAATTCAAGGCAGCTGAAGAGGGTGGCTGAAATGTGGAATGTGTAGATGGGGATAGAACGGTACCAGCTTGTCTGTTCTTTTCCCAGACAAAGAAAACACCTGGGAAATGAATGGTAGGTGTCTCCGAGCTGGCCATATACAAATTTTTCTCCGGAGAATTCGAATATAAATTTCTGCGTTTTTCTCATTGCTAGAAGATTCTACGCTCTGTGACTCGCACTAGATTTTAAAATCAATCAGACAAATTGTATACAACTCAGAAGAATAAGAAAATTCTAACCGTTTGGAAAAAAATCGAGGATGGGAAACTGCGACTGGTATCTTTAGAGAGTCAGCACCTTCTCTGCTGTAATTGTATTCAGTCTACTTTCGACAAACAAATTTCAATAGTATATTTTGTACGCATTCGCAAAGTATAATAATTTCGTTGAAGATAGCGATAGTTGCGAAAATAATAAGATTTACTAAACGTGTAAGTATTGTACGATTTTTTTCAAATTACTTGATAATATTTTAAATGAGAAGTGTACAAAATAACATAACATAAATGAATATCAATTTAATTCAATTAATTAAACTTATAAGAAAAAAAATCTCTCTATTTAAATGTAAAGATACAGAACTAGAACACATCATAAATCAAATTATAGATAATGATGGAAAGAAATGTACTTTACCTTTATTAATGTAATAAATGTACCTTTATTAATTACATTACACCTTTATTGATTAAATACAAACATTAACTCTCCAAGTAACATTTAGTTCTTTAACTCATAACATACTAAATATCTATATATTTACATTTATTTCGCTGGAATCATTTCCCAGATGCAAGTATTGTTTATCACATAGCGTTAATAAATTTTTTAGTGAATTTAGAGTTAAAGAACTAAATGTTACTTAGAGATTCCACAGAAGCTGTAAAATTACAATTTAGTAAAAATTGTATACTCTACTATAACTTTTTACAGCAAAAAGTATATTAAAAATTTTCTATTTTGAAGATAAATAAAGGTAGACGTTTCATGAGGCTATAATATTATTTGATGAAATAGGATATTAATCAACAGATTCTTCCAAGATTCAAGCACCGAACAAAAACAAAACAAACAATTATAAGAAGAAGCATCCGAAATTAATGGTCAAAGGTAAGAACGCAATATAACAAAGGAGCATGATTAATTGTCTGCGAGACGATAATTCGTAAAGAGACTGCTAGGAGGATGTGCGTTCTTGATATAACCAGGTTTTCCTTGGTGTTGGAGCGTCGAATGTCGGAAACGACGTGGATTAGAGCGCGCGACCGGAATTTCGCGGGGAAATCCATTCCTGCGCCAGGCCGGAACCATGACCAACCCAGGAGAGCTTTCAACCAGGACGAATGAATACCCGAGGGGAGGATTACTTCCGTCTCATTAGCGGGGGCCACGATTCCACGCAGTGAGATCGAAGAATTCGTCACGTCTCCCGACCAGACACCCACCAAAATCCTAATACATTCAACGCCTGACAATAAAAGCGTCTGCAGCGCCGATGATTAACCCTTGAATGACAAAAACGGAATTTATTTAGGTCCTCAATAACAAAATATACCTACAAGCGTACAAGGGGAGCCCCAAGGTGTGTTAATCACTTTTGGAACGCTACTAAGTACAAGTTGCAGTTCTTATATAGTATTACAAAACCCTAATTAGTTTTCGTAGAATCGGCCTTTGTTTTCGAAATATTCTGGTTTAATGTTTTGCACGCATCTAGTCATTCATTACGATTATTTATTAACTAACTCTAACCAACTCAGAATCAGTATTTCGCCTTGATTAAGTGATTCCTCTTTACAAGCATATTTGAATTATCCCGCCAAAATGGCCGCCGTCACGTGTATCTCCTTACAAGCAGTGACACCACTGATTGGACGAATTTGGTATAGAAGTCAATATGGCGTTAAACTAACCTGTAAAGTACGCCAAAAATGCTTGGTTTTACATACGCATAACTTTTGAACCGCTGGATTCCTAAACATAAAACTTGCATTTTTAGATTCTACTCGTTGAAGACTACCAGAAGATATAAGAAAAAGGTCGATAATTTTTGGTCCGGGGAAGTAAAGTTCAGCCCAAAGATTCACTTCGGAATGCTTGGCGAGCAGCGATGTTTCTAACACTTTTGGTTAAAAAGTCGTTGGTATTTTTCCAAGAAGCGCTGGATCGGTTCCAGGTATATCGATCACTGCGAAAATATCGATTAATAATTGATAATTAGGACAGAGTTGCGCAAATCCCGTAAATACGTTGACGCACGCGCTCTAACGCAACACGGGTCGCGGAACTTAAGTAATAGTTTGCAAAATTACCTATAAGAATAAAATAGTTCATAAAGATCACGTGTAGATGGCGCACCTTCCGAACAATCGATAGAACTAATCGATTAATTATAGATGTCCCTGTAAGACTAGCAAATTCGAAATTGATATATCGCAATAGAAGAGTTATGGCAAAATGACGAGACGAGCAGGAAACACCAGAGCAGAAAAAGAAATAAAATTTATAAAGAGGAAAGAAGATAGATTGAAAGCATTTTAAAAGAAATGACTGAGATACCAAGGCCAATCAGGAATGCACCCCACAGTGGAACTTGATTCCTACAGATGTCCCACACCGTGACTGGCACTGGTACAAGGGGTTGGACGAAAAGGAACCCAGAAGGAAAATCTGGGGAATTGTGAGGTTATTCGAGACAGGAGCAGCGGGTCCATACCAGGTCAGAAAATCAGAAAGTTGCCGACAAGTAACATACAAGCTCTCGAGGCCGACAACACCTAAACAAAGGGAGAAATGTAATGCGACAGCCATAATTATTATAACGCGCCAACTATTATTTTATTTTTGTACATTTCTTTTAATTATATTCTATTTTTATACATGTACACTCACGAGCAAACTCGGCTTCCACTAGGGGGAAAATAACGTAGGGAA
>NW_015374184.1:350276-356991 GCF_001272555.1 Dufourea novaeangliae | reverse complement strand
TGGTAAATTTATTCCAGGTAGTGAAATAAATGTTAAATCGAATGTTAATTTGGCATACATTTCAATAATTCCAAATACCAAGTGGTAGGAGGCCTTTCTCTTACGCCACTTTTTCCCCTAGTGGAAGCCGAGTTTGCTCGCGGGTGTACATGTATATATAGATATCTTAAAATAGATTTGGAATTGAAATCTTTAAATAGATTTCCGATTTATTTTATTCTTTTCGCAAAAAATCTCTTAACATAATTCAAATAACGATCAAAAACTTTTATTTGGTCGACTCATGCCCACTTTTTAGAGTTATTTATTATTCATGTTGTCGCGAGTCTAAAGCGATGGCAAAATAACGCCTTGGAGAGCGAAACAATTCCGCCGTTGATAAAAGCGCTACAGGTTCGTAGTCTTAAAAATTTTTCAGGTAGGTGTGAGCAAAACGCATAAGTCACAACGTTTATTATTATACTGGTGCAATATATTGGTGCGTGGGTTCCGTTACTCTGAAGCATATTTAGCAATGTTTCCAACTACCTAGCTGGGAAATAAGCATTAAATTTAAATCATATTGCTACATTATATAAAAAAAATAGTGGATAATCATTGGTGTTGTGGCGGCACTACCTCCTACATTCGCCATCAGAGGTCTACCGAGTGGACACCTTTCCCGCAACTACCTAAAGCCTTCCTCGTTCGTATATGTATATACGTCCTTAACCGAACATCGACGAGTCCACTAGCAGGCCCAGGACGAAACGCTCCCTCTCCTTTCCTTTTCACATTTTCCAGTCTACAGATTGCCGCCAAAGTGCACATAATATCTCGAAATCTTTTGGAGCCATATCATTAATGATGCAAAACCCTTTGATAGATTCGGTAACAATTGAAACAGTAAGGGTTGAATAGTATAAGTCATCCAAAAACTCGATCTTTTAAACACATTATCCTACGTTAAGTTGAATGGCAATTTTCGTTATTTAGTCAGTAGGTGAAGCAACGGAACGCAAGACGTTGGATGAAAGCCCAGAAAGCCAGCAGTGGGAGATCCATAGATCCCGTGGTGTACTAATCAAACGTCGGCGTACCACCCTATTAGCAGCTGCACCTTGGGGGGTGCACGCAACTTGGGTCTCGCCCCCATACGAGGAATCGGCCCTAGCTCCCGGCAATTATAAATCGTCAATTAATAAGCGTAGCTCCCACCAACGCGCGCCGACGTCTTGCTGGGAACTCCAACCGCGGTTGTAAATTATTTGGAGAGTTTGGGAGCGGTACTTCGAGCTGTTTTCTTGAGCCGGAGATTTTAGGTAATAATTAATCACTATTTATGGTCGTCTGTGGAACGATTGTCTTACACCGGTGTAAAATGTGTAGTTAAATAAACGATGAAATGTATCCTATAAAAATTATCAGATCATTGACAATTAACGTTCTAATTGTCCATTGTTCGATTTGTGGGAAAGTGGTATTGATTACAAATAATCAATGTTTTGTGGTACAGTTTCCAATAAATTAGAAATGTAGCATGTACGTTCTTGTGCCTGTTAACTCACACTTCTAAACTAGAACACGGATTTAATAGCGTTGGAGGGTAATTTATAATAGCCGCGGAAAAAAATTTAGGAAACTTATACTAAACAAAAAATAATTTAAAGCATCATCAAAGTTAGGTATTAAATAGAACACCAAAGTTACAATGCCTTAATAGCATGAAACCTTGATAGTGTGTTATTACTACAAACCGATCTACTTAAACTTCAATATTGGTGCTCCTGTAATAAATTAAAGCTTAACCTTAGTAAGTGCTGGGTCATTAAATTTAGTCATAAAAAGATTAATACTGTTTGTGATTATACTCTTAAGAGTGTGGTTCTACATCATATCAGAATTATTAGCAACTTAGGCGTTTTCTTTTCTTCTAATTTTACATATACTGAACACTATAGTACTAATATAACTAAAGCATTAAGAATTCTTGGTTATATTAATACAGTCTCAAAATATTTACAAAATTCCAATACGTTGAATCTGCTGTACTGCTCACTAGTCAGACCCCGTCTGGAGTATCGTTCTATTGTATAATCAGGTCACTCTATTACAACTGCCACATCACTTCTTTAGAGAGTGTTCACCATAAATATGCCACAACTACGATGACATGTTTTCTCAGTTTAATTTAAGAACTTTGTAACTAGACGAAAATTGCTGGACATTCATTTTGTGAATGGGGTTCTCCTTAGCTGTGTAAATTGCTCGGAGGTTGTTGAATTATAAAATTTTGATGTACCATCTCGAAGCACTCGTTACCACAGCCTGTTTTATTTGAATAATCACCGTACTCAGAATGGTCAACTTGGTTATTTCGACCGTGTCTGACCAACATGTTCAGTCACTCTCTACCAGCATTAAACAATTCGTTTCTTTGCATTGTCAATAATTAATAATACTGTAATATTTATTTTTGTTTTTATATACGTCCTTCTCTTGTTATAATAACTTTGTCCTAGAGGGTATTTATCTCGTTAATAAATAAATAAATAAATAAAAATAAATAAAAGATATAGTTGTAACACTTTTCAGCGCGTTAAGTTAAATTCTTGCGTCATTAGATTATAGAATAAGAAACAAGTTATATGATTAGTTCCAATAAATATAAAAATTTCTTAGCAGAAAGAAAACTTTGGTACAAGCACTATATTTTTCGCAGGTTTACGTAATGAATGAAATGAAGAAGTTGAGAGGGGTAAATGGAAAAAAATTTGCGAGTCTATCGAAAATTTTCTAATCGGAACCTCTGAGCCGACGAGGCCATAATTACTATGTTTTCGAGTAAGCGCGGAGTCGACGAAGGGTTACCCGTATTTAATTAAACTGTTACTTCACATTGATTGGCAAACTTGAGTCCGGGTCCGTTGCAGAGAAGATTATCGAAGTTCTGCGTGCTCCCACTTCGGCCATATCGAAAGGCTGCTAAGCAATCTTGCGAACATCTATCCGTGTGATAGCGGCATCAGCCTTCATTGGCTTTTCCATTTCATTATCTGCAACTAATATAACTATTCATATTCATATCATTACTACGGAAATAGAGAACAACGATGGCAAACAATAACGTGAATGACGAGTACTTTCTTTGAATACGAATGAGACAATATACGTTCTATAAATTGTTTCAAGAATAATTCTTTGAAGGTTATGTTTTCAGGATAAGTGGACGGCTTTTTACAATTACATTGCACTTTGAAAATTTCCATGTATATTCTAAAATTTTGCCGACTATCATTGCAACATTTCAGCTATTTTATGTTTGTCGGCCTATATGTAGGTATAGTTCGTTACTGTCAGAAATGATTAAAAACTACAACTGAAATTAAAAATTCAGTTAGGGTAGAAAAGAATAATTTTTCCTAATGTTAAGTAATGACAAAACTGAAGTCTAACGTATTAAAAAGCAGATAATTTTGAACATTTTTGTAATTCAAAATCTGGAGTTAACTATAACATTTGTGTTTCAAAGTAATGTCAAAATATACAGTGCGTCACAGAAGTATTCGTGCCCTCGCAATTCTTTAATTCAAATGACTAATATTCTTTAACAATATACATTCTAAAACATTTATCAATAAGGATCTTCTAATAAGAATTCATTGTGCAAAGACTAAGATTTTGAATGATATATTATTAATTGGCAATGGTAATATACGTATATGAAAACTGCAGTAATACATCGAAAATGTAATCTCATAAAAGTATTCTAATTCGTATAATATATGGGGCCACAGGGAATATACAAATATTTACAAATATCTTGATTCTACAAAGATACCACTGGTACGAATACGAATACTTTTGTATGCTTCATTTATATTACTATGCATTTATACATATACTATAATATATTACTATATTACTACGAGTTTTCATTTACATTACTATGAATTGTTATTTTTCAATAAACGACGCATCATTTGAAAGCTTAGTTATTGCTCGGCATATCCCTATTGATAAACATTTCAGAATATACAGGGTGGTCCACGCGACTTGTTCACCCTGATTAAACTCTAAAGTATGCATTGTATGAACAAATTTGTTATATATTATATAATGCTATATTTTTTTTGTAAGTGAAGGCGTTTCGGAGATTTGAAGGTCAATTTCGTTTTTTTAAATAGAATGCTATATTTTTTATGTCAAAATATCGAAGAGCGTTAAATTTTGAGTGAAAAAGTACTGACCTTTATTAGCCGTAAACCTAATAATTAACGAATAATTTCAGTTAGTTTCTTGAAAATGGTTTATGCGTAATATCCAGGTGGAGGTTCAATACCAGCAAAGATTTCCGTAAAACTGCGAGGGTACGAATACTTCTGTGACTCACTGTATGTTCATGTTAATCTGGGCATATTAAATGGCAATAAATATGTTTTATACACTTGGAACAGTATTTCGCTGACGTATGTATTCTAGACATCTATTTTTTCGAACTGTCCAAAATTAACTTACGTACATGAATTCATTAGATACATTATTTCAAATTCTACATTCATATAATTATTCCACATTCTGCATTATGCACAAAATCATAGATACTTAAATTTTGAGTATATAGTGACGTAATAATTGAAAATTTTTTTAAAACCTTATCAGCTTCCTGAGACTAACCGTTCTTCAAATATAGTTTCTCCTACATTTTCTGGTTACGTTTAGAAATGATTTGAATATAGTAGTCTGATACAAATCTTTCAGCTACGAAAGTATTATATTGAGAACCATATTATTAAATTTAATACGATTCACCTTGAGAAGTTATCTGTCACAAACGGTTTCATTTTATTCATCTCAGACAGAATCTCCTACCTATTTAATGACAATAATTTGTTTGGGGTGGTGCCATAAATATCACTAATTACTTTTTAAATATCTGACGTAACACATTAATCAAACACATAACACAATAAAAGTGTAATAATTTCATTGTGCAACTTTAATTTTGTATTTTATCCCATTTTAGAACTGTCCAAAGGAAAACACGAAATTTATCACCGAATGCACCGATATTGTCATCGAAAGCGTAACGAGTTGCGTGTTGTTCCAGGATAATCTAAGTTTGTGTCATGATCTTGACAGGAATATAACAAGCAAGCTCGTAAGCGGTTCGAAGGAGCTTTTAACTCGTATGTATAGGAGAAAGTAGGCTAACCTATATATTCAATTAATCCGAGTACCTTGATACGATATAGTTTATTGGAAGTGGAACATGGAGAACCTGTGTAGAATAGCTAGATTTATATAGCTGGGATCGTATAACTCTCTGTGTACTAAATTTATTGTATCTTCTAAATTGTCCTTAATGGAGGGATTGCTGCTTATTTAAGTCTTATGTGCAGCCTACGTATTAAATACACAAGATATACATAAAAGATATGTGGAATACAGAACAAGTATTTACATATACATAAAATATTTACAGAATGTAGAGAAAAATTTTAATTTATGCTATCTCCTATAAGTCACCAGATACTTATATTAGTTTATGTAGAAGAAGAATGAATCGATATAATAAACTAATGTAAATTATGGAAAATGACTAATAATTAACGATCAAAAGAACTTACCTTCGTGAAGTTTGATCGTGATTATACCGCCTGACTCGTCCGAATAGATCAATAGGTAGTAACTTCAGTTGCACGATCGTATCACACTATTTTTAAATTTGGCACACAACAAACAAAGGATGACCACACAGTAGAGCTCTTGCTACCGGATATCCGTACTCGGATTCGAGTATAACCCGGTTTCGGATCTTTTACCATGACGACTCGAATATACAGGGTGGAACACGTAACTCGAACCACTTCAATTATTGCGTATATAATAATTTTTCCCGTTCTGACCAGATACTCTCGGGTAGTTTGGCCTGTCTTATCACAGTGGTTGTCTTTCTTGCTATTGTGCAAGTGGGATCCTTGGATATTGTTCTGTACGTATTGTCGTTAAGTAAATTTTGTACTTTACAAATGTATTCGTTCATTGATGATTACTACTGTCATGTTGCATTTGTCACTGTCAAAATGAGGACGATGTAAGTTGTGTATTAATAGTACAACAATTAAATGCCTGGCATGTACAAATTGGATGTATAACAAGCATTCCAAAGCAAATATATATTTCTTTTCTTAGTTGACACTGAGCGAGAAAATTTTACATCACTAGTAAAATTTGAGAATCAATACTAACAATATTCATGGAAAGAAAAAAAAGTAACGCGAGTAAATACCTTCCTGTAATTCGAGATACCGAAGATTTTATGTACATTTTATATACAGGGTATTTCACGTAATTTGACCACCTTAAATATATCGCTTATTTTGTATGATAGAAAAAATATCAGGGGAGAAAAATATTCTGTTCGAAGGCGCCAATACGGTGATGGGCCGAATTTTTTTCTCAAGGTAATTTTTTTCGAGATTTCAAGGTCATCGAATTTTTTTTAAATGGGACTACATAATTTCACTACAACACTCTCATAACATATAAAAAAACAAATCCAACGAGGTGCAATATGTTGACCTTCACGTGACTTTTAGCGAAAAAATCATGAAATGTTTGTCAGTAAGCTCAGTACGCGTTCGGGGACGGTAAATGAAGGAATTTCAATTTCATTGCAACAGTTTTTAGTTAAATCTTTATTTTAGAAGGTGTTCAAAATGTGCACCATGAA
>NW_015374184.1:251033-350258 GCF_001272555.1 Dufourea novaeangliae | reverse complement strand
TTACCTTAACCCTAAGATTTACTTTGATAATAATGCTTGTAAACATACTTCAGCCGATGAAAGGAGAATACGAATGTCTGTTTACAAGCACAAGGGACAATTACACGGTACACTGTTCCAATGAAATTGAAATTCCTTCATTTACCGTCCCCGAACGCGTACTGAGCTTACTGACAAACATTTCATGATTTGTTCGCTAAAGGTCACGTGAAGGTCAACATATTGCACCACGTTGGATTTGTTTTTTTATATGCTATAAGAGTGTTGTAGTGAAAATATGTAGTCCCATTTAAAAAAAGTTCGATGACCTTGAAATCTCGAAAAAAATGACCTTGAGAAAAAAATTCGGCCCATCACCGTATTGGCGCCTTCGAACAGAATATTTTTCTCCAATGATATTTTTTCTATCATACAAAATAAGCGATATATTTAAGGTGGTCAAGTTAGGTGAAATACCCTGTATAATACCTAATCTGCAGCGAATTATGCATCATAGATAATAAAATAAGTGCTTCATTTTTGCCAGATTATGCATAACTAGAATGAAGTTCAGAATTTTGGAATTTTCAACTGGGTTTTTAAGTTTCTTTGCTTGTATATATGTATATAAATTTATGGTTCTACCAGAAAGTGCATGAAGCTTAGAATTCGTGTAAACAGGGAAAAAGCCGCGCCCCAAATTACAGATAGTAATTTTGTACTAATTTGACAGTAAAGTCAAAATATTAAAACAGTTATAGTTTGTGTACGGAGTACACAACCCACGTTTCTAGCGAAATAAGGTGGGTCGAAGCGCCCATTTTGTGTCAAAAGTAACTGAATAACTATTACTGTAAAAGCATAACACACGTCCGAATTTGGAAATCTGCAATTTACTTAATAATCGATTTCTTCGAAAAGTGGACGTGCTGGAAAAAAAACAGTTTATAGATTCATATTCCGCTCATAAAGATGTATTAGAATCGCCTATTGACAGTTATGAGGCATTTCACATGTTGAACAATGTAATAGGTAAAGTTTGGAAATTTTTTGCATAGGTAATTACTAAATGAAAAGTTTCAAATTTTGAGGACATAAATGCAGCTTTTAGTTTAATTCACCAATTTTCAAAAATTGAAAATGTTACAAATGTCTCTTCTGTAAAAACATCGATTGCTGATCGCCATCGCCGGCAAGGAC
The DNA here is from genome assembly GCF_001272555.1 of Dufourea novaeangliae. Lineage (NCBI taxonomy): Eukaryota > Metazoa > Arthropoda > Insecta > Hymenoptera > Halictidae > Dufourea > Dufourea novaeangliae. Next base: position 349,079 of record NW_015374184.1, on the reverse strand, counting down.
TAGAACATCCGAAATAAGAGATACTTTTAGATTTATAAATAAGAATGTGGCATAGGATTTTTCAATCATTTTACTAATTATAGAAGTGACGGCAGTTTGAAAAAAAGATGCCTCTTCTTACACAAGAAAAATCAACTTACGACGTTTCTAAAAAATTAAGTAATTGGTATATCGAGAAAATGCTGAGCTAGATTGTAAGTAATACGCACTTGTTTTTAAATTTACAAGCATTCTTTGTTTCAAACGTTCCAGTCCTTGTGTTCAGGATTGGCTGGGCCGCGGCATGACGTCATGCGCGCTAAGAAGCCAGCGTCGTCGCGGCGAGCTCGTATCGCGGGGCTCGCCGCGAAGTTCGACAATTGTCGTGCCGTATTCGGCAATCATCGCCGGAAACAAGGAGTTACGTCGCGGATAATCATAGTACCGACACCTGTGGGTCGCCTCGCATAGTTACAACGTCGTCCTTGTCTAGCCACTGCCAGGTCTTTGTCTGACAGTGTGCGCGCTCTCTCTCTCTAAAAGGACCGTTGCTTTGCGAGGTGCCTACGTGACCGCTAGCACAGTTTTTATACAATTAACTGTCTAATTACCCGCGACGAACCTTTGTCTCCTATTCGTATCGAACCTTTGTCTACAACGTTCGAACTAGCTAAGGGTGCTCCCGATTAAAACCACTGTATTATTACCGGCGCTCCGAATTTAATAATCGTGTCTCAATAATTCGACGCTCCGAATTATTGCTTCTTAATCGTTATCGTCTTTGTTATATTTATTTATTAGTGTACAGTTTGTGACATTAAACTGATCATTGTGAGTTACAATTCAAGGAAGTGCTCCTTCGACTTTGCTTTGCTCAAGTCTAATCTCGAACACCTTGCCTACAATGACGGTCAGCAATCAATGTTCTACCAAAAGAGATTACGGGATAACCGAATAACTACGCCATTTTTTAACATCTTTATATTTAAACAATCGCAGAATAAACCTAACAGCTGCATTTATATCCTCGGGAAACTTTAAGTCCTTGATTTAGTAATTGCCTACAAAAGATATTTCAAAATTTTACCTATTTTTAGACGTCGCAGGATGTCATACCTCATTAAGAGAGTAATCTTTTTAGAAATCCTACAACTGTTCCCAAGAAATCTACCATTATCGCGGTAACCGATGATTACAAAGGGTTAAAGGCATAGCGCAGAGCCGCTCGGTCGTAGCGCGCCACAGGAAGATTAAATTGCGTGCAGCAGCCGAAGTTTAAGCTTGGCTGGGGATTCTGACAAGAAGGTGGTGAGTTGCATGTAGGCGTTTGGAAAGCCGGCCGTAGCACGATCGTCTTGGAAGAAGAACTTCCGTGGCGTCCCTCGATGAAACCCGAAGACGAACGGGGCGCGGTGTATCCTGTCGATCGCGGGCCAGTGTGAGAGAGACCTAGCGAGCGAGAGGGAGTTTCATTAAAGTTAGAAATTGCTTCTTCCGCAGCGATGATGGGCCGCAAATTGGGCGCGAAACAGAACACGAAGGAGACGAACGTAAGAGTGTGCTATGGGCGACGATAGGAAGAGAGGGAGTTAAACAGCTCTTGCTTAGAAGTAAGATGCGGAATAACATATAGATTTTTGTTTACCACTCGATTTCATCCATGACGGAAGTTAAAAACCGAAAGTTGACTGAACGATAAAGACTGAGAAATCATCCGTGTAATGTTAAACGTGTTTAAAGGGTATATTGTAAAGCGTAATTCTAAACTGTTGTAGTTTGGATAAAGGAGATACATGGCTTCTTTAAAAGTATTTTCGATGAATTTAACACGAAATACGTCTATGAATATATAGATTAACAGATATCATTTGACCGATCGAAACCGAGGTCACCCGTTTGCTTCAGAAGAGACGTAACCTATTGGGGAGATCAGGATCCTGTCTTTTTAGATCATATTGTGGTACTGACCGTAGCAGAATGGTATTAAACTCTTCAAGGATGAATTATTAAGACCGGAAAATCATTTTTGTTCTTTTTCAGCTGCATCTATTTAAAATATATTTATGGATATTAATGACTATCAATTGGTAAATTAACCTTCTTTGTCAGGGAATTTCCGAGTGAATGTTTATTCACAATAATATTGTATCTTCGGAATTATGCTTGGAAGGAAGAAGAACTAACCGTACACGTAGGTACATATGTGCCAGTATCCTTCAAGAGAATAAACGAAAGTCTTACTAATTCAGTATCTGTCCTGCAAATATTTTTTTTATCCTCTATTAGGTCGTGTAAGGTCCTTTACTAATTGCAGAGTTGGTCAGTCAAACTACAATATCATTGCAACAACATTTAAATTTTAGATTCGAAACTAGCAGCGTGTTAAAATTCATAATGCCTATACGAGAAACGTTGGAGTCATAAAACCAAACGAAATCGTATATCATACTCAATAGTTGTACTTATTACACTGCTCAAAAGAATTAGAGGATCATGTATTGCAGTTACTGCAATTTTTTTATGGAATCGAATCTATGTGTACGTAAAAGATATTAATTGATCAGACCTTTTATTTTATTTGTTTCCTTCGATTAGGTGGACCAATAGAACAGCACACAGCAGCGATCTCCTGATTATTTTGAGTAATGTAAAGTCTGTAATGCGAACGAGTTCTTTGATTCTCATTTCAACTTTTTCGAATGTAACACAGCACTAAGCTCGACAAACAATAAACTTTCTCGAGGGATTGACGATATTGATTATGACATTATAAAATAACTTCCTATCAAACTACATCTTATACTTCTTGATATTTATAACGAACGAAATGATTGCAACAAACAATTGTCCAATTAGTTGAAAAAATTCATGTATCCACTTTGTAAATGAGCAGAATGGAGGAGTTCGTCCCATACTTCTTACATCATGTCTGTGCAAGGTATTCGAATCATTGATAAAAAGGCAGACTTAAAAAAAAATGTTGCGTCCATAATCTTATGAATCTAACAAGTCAAGTTAACGAAGCATTAATAAAACGTAAACAAGTATCGGCAGCTTTCCTAAATGTCTGTGACGCTTTCGACAATGTTAACTCTGATGTCTTATTAACTAGAAAAACTTGCCGATATTGGTCACTCTGAATGTTTAATTCAATTTTATATTATCATCATAATAACAAGGAAATAGAACAGGAAAAGTTGAATTGCTCGTGAGCGCTTGCGTAGACAATATTCTGACAACAACTCCATATAATGGATATAGTACAGTAATTAACTTCACAGTTTAAACTTTACTGTTTTAGAAAAAAAAAAGTCGTTTTGTTTTATAACAGTACGCATCGATAAGAAATTTCATTCTACGTAGAGGAATAACGCGGCACGTTGTAAAGGTGTCTGTAATAGGATCAAACAGAGTGTTAACAAGGTATCGGAGCCTGAACTTGTTGAAACAGCGCTGATTGTTACAAAGATTCGCAAAGGGTGACCGCTCGTTAATTTTGAGTAGCGAAGACGAAATTCGATAGCTGTAGTTCGCCCTTTTAATGTTACGGACGACAAAGGTTTTTTGCCGGGTTGAAACATAAATCACAAACTCCTTAGGTGTAACGAATTGTGCTCAAGCTCGGCATCGACAAAGGATCTAGGGATATCGTTAATATCCAGTATCGAGTAGGTACGGGAACAGAAGGGACACAATGAGACAGATCCAATTACCTACTACCTTCAAAAGTATCTTCAACAGACTAAGAACATAGTTCATAACTATTTCTATGAACAATGCTGAATTTTCTGTATTGGAAGTTTAATTTATTGTTACAGATATTAGTTCTTATGTTTCGTGTATAGGTACATCTGCCTTTTCATGTTCGTAGTAATCGTGCATGCATATAATACCATCTATAAAATTATATTTGTAAATGTCCATTTCATTTCAGTTCTACACACATTTTAGTGTTATTCTAAATAACAGAAGGGACACAATGAAACGCCTGGTTCTTTTACCATCTTGCGCTGTTTTCACTCCTTCAACGTAGATGAGAGCAGCTAAAAAGAAAATCGCACAGTTCCTTATTGAAGTGAATCTGACTGAACTTCTTCGTTTGACAATATTTTAGATATAAAGTTTAATTCTTAATGCCCACGAAAGGAGAATCTTTTTTCTTCTCCTTTATTTCCGAAGCGATCGCAGATGGTTGAATAGCGACTGATATCGATCTTCGCAGTGACTGTAGAATATGTGTGGGCGTCGACCACGATCAAAGTAGAGACCACAGCGAAGGAGATGCACACAAAGTCAATAGTGAGACGACTATCGGTTACTAATAACCTAGGGCCGAATTCGTTATGCTTGAGCGTGCAATGAAATATTGCTATCGAAAACCCCCAAATTAAAGTAACTAAATGGGATACCCCGGGGATCTTATAGGGCACAAAATATGGGGATCCAATGCCTCTACTCCTTGCTTCGCTTTACTTTATAAGCGTATAATTTTGTAGCAACCTCGAACAGAGACGATCCATCGTGTACACTGTGATACTATTGTGAAGTGAAGATATTTTAATGAAAATATTGTCTAAATAGTAAATAACACAACAACATATTTATGTGTCTGCAAAAACTTATCCTATTTTCTGTCGCTTCGTCGGTAAATAACACTTTTTGTAAAAAAAAGATCGTCAGTGTGCATTGATTCGAAGCACATTTCTTTTACTAATACCAGAACCTCGTAAAATCTGTCGTGTACTGATCTGAGGATTTTTTGTTACCGCTGCCAGGACCACAATAGTATTTACTTCAGAAGTAGCAGTTTTGGTTCCGTTACGTTTGGTAACATTAAAACTCCCGCTTTGTCGAAGCGATGTACAAAGTCTCTCGAATATCAATCAACATGGTTGATTTCGTTCAGGATAAATTCCGGCATACATAGCTATAGCTCTTGTTGCATTTCCACGAAGAAAAGCGTAAGCATACGAAAAGCACTTTTTCACAATTACTAAATTTCATTTTTGCTTTCATCTTACTGAATTAGTCACGTATAAACACTAATGATTACTTCAATTCTGGATCGTTCTATACTGAGTCAGAAGCGTTTCGCGTGGTCTACGATTAGAGTTCCTGCGCGGACCTGAGTTTGGGACAATAATCGCGAGATCCCTGTGTTTCTAAAATATACTAAAGTATTTACGGAGTTGGCATTTTGTATACGTGTACACAAGTTTTCTAAACTGGTGCTCTTTATCCGATAGACGTCAAAAGATTTCTAAAGTAGTCTAAGTAGTGTTCTAGCGTTCTAAAAATTCTTATTGAAAGTTTTCAAAATGGTCTAAAGCTTAATAATATGTGTTTGAGACATCAGAGTACAATTTCTAATATTGTCTTACGCAAAAATTATTACGAAATAGGAAATGTAACTTATCGATTGATAACAATAGATATCCTACTTAAATGACTCAATTTCGATAAATTCTCCTAACAGGCTATGAGACAAAAATTCATTTATTCATCTGATGCTCTAATTACGCGAAACAGTGTGTTTTATCCACCGGTGGTACTAAAGCATTATGGTGTAAAAACATCCCGTGGGTAACAACATCGAGAGCGTTGCAATACTTCAACGACACTCTTTATGCGTCTGCAAAGTTCTTAAACGTTCATGCAAAGCGCGTAAAGCCAATGGAAGCAAGAGGTCGAGGCTGCGAGCACTAAATTTAAAATGGAATAACATTATCACCGGTATTCCTTGCACGTTCGCGAACCCATGAGAGCTAGAAAACCAAACGCGTCGCTACGGGGAAATAACAGAAAAATAGGTTTGCACGAAGCTGAGGTCGTCTAAAATGTTGACTTTATCCAACGCCGGAAAGAACACAGCGATTCATTCATGTATTTGGTTGATCCAATAAAATTTGTTCCTTTTCTGTTAACCTTAATTTTTAAACACAGCTATTTTTTTGCGTGCCAGAAGGACGTATTGTTAGATACTCGGATCACTTTGAGCTCTAAAACTTATAGTGGTCGACTTAATGCATGCTGTTAAATACACTGTTTCATATTTGTAACCCAACTACAAATCAGCATTTATTTCCAAACAAAGCGAGCGTATTTAGTATTTTCAGAAATTGAATTCAACATAATATTTACATCTAAAGAACAAGGTTTTTTAATTGAAATATTAAAATGTGCAATAATTTTTTAACAACTTTTACCAATCCACGTTTACAAATCGATGTAGACTATTGTATATTCATAATGCACCTAGTTAACTATTTCCAGTTAACCAGAACATATCCTACCAAATTCGTACATGCAACCGTGGGAGGTCACAGGTATTATTTGCCGTAATATTCCTACAAATTATTTCTAAGCACTGTTGGAAGTTGGATCAGTATTTATCAGAAATAAATTCTGATTTGTAGATAGGTTATCAATATGAAACAGTGCATATTATTGTGCAAAACAGGTTAGTTACCACTTCGATTACTCCCTAATCCAAAATCCAAAATTCTGAAAAGCCTGAGTTAGTCACATAGTAATTAAGGGATGATCTTACCTTTTCCCCGCCAAATAACCACCCTGTATTTTATACCATAGGAAAAGGCCATAACGCCGAATATTCTGTGCATCGTCTTGCAAGCACGTAGTTCACGTCGAAGTTAAGTCCGGACTGAGTTTCAATGATTCTTGTAACTTGTGTGTTCAATTATTCTTGTATGTGTCATAGCGTATGTGCTATATACAGTGAAACTGTTACTGAAATATGTCATATACAGTGGGTGTCAAAAGTATTCGTACACCCTTTAAAACGGAACAACTCTTTTAAAATTGGTCCAAATGACTTGAGTTTTTTTGTAAAGTTAAGACGTTAATTTATTAAATGATGTGAAAAAAAATTTGAAAAAGTTGCATTTGGTCCGAATCGCGAAGAAGATGTTAAAGGTTGTGTTTTACAACTTTTTAATCTGAGGCTATAATGAAAATTTAATAAATAAATATCGAAGATTTATGTTAGTTATATACATACATGTTGAAAATTTCATCAAAATCGGTTAACATTGCTACGAGATACAAACGATTAAAAATGTTCAAAATTGCAGTTTTTCCCAACTTTCGATCTACAACTGTAGTAAATCTAACAATTCTCACATCTTTTGATGCCTGTCGCTCGTTTCTGTATTAACCGATTTCAATGAAAGTTTCAGTATGTACATAACTAACATAAATCGTCGATACGTATGTATTAAATTTTCATTATAGCCTCAGATTAAAAAGTTGTAAAACACGACCTTTAATATTTTCTTCGCGATTCGGACCAATTGCAACTTTGTCAAATTTTTTTTCACATCATTTAGTCAATTAATGTCTCTAACTTGAAAAAAAAACTTAAGTCATTTGGACTAATTTTAAAAGAGTTGTTCCGTTTTACAGGGTGTATGAATACTTTTGACATTCACTGTAGTTAACACACAATGAGCTTAAAGTATTTTTTAACCTGGAACCCAGCAGTAGTATGTGATTGTTTTTGTAAAATCTATGGACACAGCTAATGAATAGATGCATTCCAAAAAGGTTGAAGTTTAAAATAAAAGAATAATGATTGCTAATGATGACACCAGACAAGAGTAATTTTTCACCAAGATAAGCCAAAACGTGTGAATTTCTTTAATAAACACCAGTCATAACGGATTAATCTTCAAAAAGAAATGGTCATTTTTAGCTTTACTGTATCATTAGGGCGACGGAAAACATTCTTAGAAAGGCTCGAAGGTACGAACAACGAAAAAAAAACTAGAGCAAAGAGTGCTCAGACAGAAATTCTTAAGAGAACTTTTAACGAAGGCTGCCAAGCGTTAACTAGTGTTACGGTAAGAGGTAGGTACAGTTTGCATTTTACATATGCCTTGATAAACAATGTCCTTTCCTCCGCCTCGTGGATTCACGTTATCGCTAGAAGTTTCATGGACCTCTGACAAGAGTGGTTTTGATAATAATTCTAATTGTGAGACAACTTGCCTTTCAAAAGTCCACCAACTATATTGATCAAAGGGAATTACGCAAGTTTTTATGTGTTCCATAATTATGAAACAGGTTAGAATAAAGGACTGGAATGAATCTTAAGCACTTTATCCCCTTTTCGATTTAGTTCGATTGAAATTTATTGAGGACTTTTACCACAAACAGAGAACCGAAAGTAGAAATAAGACTCTTCAATCTATTGTAGATCAAATTGTAAGTACCAATGGAATGTTTAAAGTTAAAATTAAAATACTACACCAATGTAGTAAATACAAAGTTACAAGAGTGATACAAAGAGGAGGGTCATTGTCAACATAACTGCTTTTAAGTTTGATATTACATAATCTTTATTGTACACTTAACGTCATCTTTTTGAACCTCTGTATTACATACCCTGTGCCACGGTACAATACTTTTTACTGTATGACATACGATGTTATAATGTAATTAATAATTTGATTCCGCCAAATGTAGTGATTGATTTGACATTGATTTCTGATTCAATTTTTAAGCGTCAAATTTTTAGTTTTACAGTTCGAGGACAATAAACTGGGCCTTATTTATCAATCTTTGGTTATACGAAAAAACGTCGGATAGTTTTACCGTACAACATAAACTGACAATGAGTAGCATACAAATAAATAACTAAATAATGAGAAGAAAATATTCCTTTTTTTGTAATAAAAGTTAGAAGCGTATTTAAAATAATAATTCTAGATCATATTTTTACAAACTGTGCAATAATCTGTCCCTGCTAAATTCTTTGCCTACAAAGTTATTGAATAGCTCGCATTATCTGGTGAACAATAAAATAAATGAAATCGAAAGTCCAAGACAATAATTTTGTCAAGAAAACGATAACATAATTTTCTCAATTGCTTGATTTACAATTTTCTTTGTTTTATTCGTTTTTGTATTCGACTTTGTATTTACACTCTGATGCCAGAATTTTAAAGTGAATATTTGAATTCCTGTCAAATTTAGAAACCGATAACCATGCCATCAACATCAATGTCTTTATTCTTAATAAAACAATTTCAACTACTAGATTATTTTACCACAAAACTTGCAGAAATTGTCGCAAATATTCGTTAGCTTACTAGAAAGCAAGAGAGCTATAATATTTTACATGGTTACCAAAGTCGAGTGAGTAGTCAGTCCAGAGGATACAGAGCACTCGTTCATTTTTTCCACTTGGTCACAATAAAATTATACTTTGTGTCCCGTTGTTTTCCTGTGATTTTAAGACACCAGCAAAGGACAAAGAAATTCGAAAGATAATTCCAGCACACATGCTCCTCTAGCCAGAAAGCATGAAAGGGAACGGGCGGAATAGAAGGGGTGGGAGAGAAAGTTCCGTTCTTCCTCAAACGAATTGCGCTCCCACGGACCAGAGGAATGCGTAGGTATCCTTAGAAAACATCAAAGCTACATTTGGAACGATTGAAATTGTTTTCCAGACTACGCCGGAAAGATCCATCGTACTCTTAGCAGACTGGCTCCATGAGTATCTTTCTAGATCCCGATTGAACCGATGCCTTTCGGTCAGGACCAATTCCTCGATTGTCTTTCGCAGACAACAAATTACATTCCGACACGTGTGTATCCTTCGCTGATTTTCTCTTTGTCTCAATGTCCATTTTTCCGACCGGATCTCCACCGACCATCCGTCTGTCCCTTTCTTTATCCGTCTGCAGCACGTTAGCGTCCACTGGAAACCTCTACGGTTCAAACAGTGTCTATCTTGTTGGACATTTCGTTTGGATCGTCGTGGTGAAAAAGTTGTGGCAATAAAACCTATTTAAAAACCGACAGATTTCGGTTTCGTAGTGAAACTTCAGTTGCTCAAATACGGTTTACATGAACGTTTTACTGTTTAATCATTGTTGTTAGATTTGAGGGTATTACTATACAGAGAGAAAAAGATTCGAAACAGGAATTATACAGCACCTTATTGACTAACGCTTAAAGGAATGGTTAATACATATTATTTAATTGTATAAATAATTAATCCATTGGAAAGGATGATTAATAGAAAAGAAAAAAGTAAGCTAGTGTTAGTTACTAGTACTGGTAGTGGCATTTTCTTCGTAGAAAGATTCACAAAAATGCCACTACTTGTATAAAATCACTCGTATAAAAAGCACACGTATAACATTCGCAAGCATTGAAGCTTTGTCAAGAACTGATTCTTCATATGGAATGGCGACGTCATTCAAGAAAATCTTACTTTGTCTATCATCGCCATAATTGAAACGTATCATATTACCTTCTTTCATAAACAAATACTTCCCAGTAAGGAAAACGAACGAACGAATGCTATCTTATGATAATATAACATTACACAATGAAACATTAAACACTTTTAAATATTCTAGAACTCAAATGGTGTATTTTAACATTGTTATTAGTTTTCTGGCAAATATTACATTTAAACATTGTCTGTAGTTGTGAATATGAAGATGGTGAACGGATTGTCGATTGTTGTTCCCACGTAACAACAATTTTATGGTTTTTTGGATATACTCGGCGCCAACCTACGATGAATTTACCAGCTCATTTATTAAATAATTACTTTGCTAATGGATTATCATCCGAAGAAGACAACGACGACTAATGAGATGGGTTTTATTAACGACAGTAACGACGACATTTCGAACTTTGCGCTTATTTTTTCTAACTTTCCCATCGTCTCCAGGGTAAATAATTATACATTTTGGATTCCTTAGGACCTAGAAACATACCCTGTAAAAAGTTTCGTTGCCAGCCAGGGCCAAAATTGGCCTATTTCTGCCATTGTCATTTTAGTATAATTTCTACCGTTCTAATTTACTCGCCTACGTCTCCAATAAATGTACGAAATTCACAGCCTCTTAATAATATATGCATGACAACCTCGAATTCAGATTTATGTATTTCAAAAGATTAGCCTAAATCAGCGCCCACTTTGGCGTTTTATATTCACTTAATTTATAATATTGTAAAATTTTCTGGTTTTGAAATACCTGTTATATTCACAGTAAAGAATCGTAAAACGTGCAAATGATTTGAGTAGTTAGTCTCTCCTCAATCCAACCCAAAAGAAATCTATGCCCATGTACCCCCTTAAACTGAGTGTGCACTCATAGTCAGTATTCTGAATAAGTACGTTATAAGTATTGACAAGTGTTTACAACTCGGTGGTAGAACTGTAATGAACACGTATTATTATTAAACAACAGATGAAACGTTCAACGTTCTGAACAGAATCACTCCAAGAAATCAATGATCGATACATTTGTATAGGCCGGATAAATGTCCTCTCATTTTAGTTCTCGATTCGCTCGTCCTCAATTCCCGGTAATTCGCAACGCTCGGACAGAAAATAGAACGACCTGAATCCGTTTTAATATCGTACTAATTGTAAGTGAGAAATGATGTTCTTCCTTTCGTCGTCAATAATCGAGAGGAGCTCTATTCTAAAGCCTTCGCTACGTTATCACGCTCAAGTTCAACCTATGCATTATTCAGGGAAAAGGTAGGAGCAGGCAGAGGTAGCCGGGCAAGGGGGGAGAAAAGAGGATACGATGGTAGGAGGGAGCCTATTAGCATGGAACCAAATTACTTTTTCGCGATAACGTCATTCGTATAATTTGCCACTGTGGATGTTGGGGGCCTTTTCAAGCGCCTTCTCTCGCCCAGTTGCCGATGTAATATCCGCGAGCCTGCGTTCTTTTTACGGTTACTTCGACAAGGATTGACCTAACCTATACAGGGTGTAACAAAAATGTTGTCCGACCCGGAAATGGGGCACTCGGGGGGTGAATTGGAACAAGTTTTTCATTAGCAACAATGTAATCTGAGGCTTCGTTACCGAGATATTAACGAAAAACCCCGACCAATCAGAGCGCGAGTTTGCCAGCGGAGTTCCCGCGGTAGCGTTGACTACAAATCGCAGCGCGTAGCCACCGCTAGCGCGGGAACTCATCTTCTTCAAAATATGTGAAGTATAGTTACCTACGTATTTGATAATTGTGCGTTTTAAGTTAGCATGAATTAGGTGGTGTTTCAGTTACTTCGATGGAAAATAAAATCTCAATGTTTAATTGTGTTCTTGAGTCATAAAAACTTATGAATGAATTTCCAACCAACGGTATACATATCAATAAAAGAACATATGAATTTACTAATAAATCAATAACTCGAACTTCAATTCAATCCTGTGTAGCGTCACGATTATCAAAAGCAACCTAATTTTCAACACTTTTTCAAAGATAGTTCCAAATTGTTACAATGCAGATCAACATAACACAAAACAAGTGACATATTAAATTTGTACAGGTTACTGAATTACGCCACTTTTATAGTCACTTGAAAAGTTAGCATATAGCACGAATACGAGTTTGATTGGTTATAGAATAATCTCCTCCTCCTAGGACTACCTTCTCCAACACGATTATAAAGACAGGGCACATGTACTTTCATTATTGGATGAAACGAAAACATGTACAATCGGATCATATAACACTGTGACCGAGTGAGATAAATTAAGAGTGTGAGTGATTCAACGAACTTCGAAGTAATGCCGCAGCGTCTCACAAGGAAAAAGCTCAACTTCGAATCGCCGATTTTAACGAAACTTTTGGGATACGAAGCCTACTAGATTCTTCCTCTTTACAAATCACTATCCCCACCCCATATAGAATCAAACATTCAAAAGCTTTTAAATTATTTGCTTTTAAAGTTTTCCGTGTGACCTAAGTATAAGTTATGTTGTTCAATTATTCATAGGTGTTATAGTGTCGGGACAAGGACCATGGTTTTTACGATTTAAGCTAGAATTCAAATATGTCCCTTTCAAAGAGTTTTGAATGTATCTAGAACGTATTTGAACACTAGCCGTAGCGATAGAAAAGATGAACGTGACTCTGACGCTACATCTGCGAACGATCAACGTAATGTTCACTTAAGCCACTTAGAAAGCTTCAAAAACAAATAATTAAAAAATTGTTGAGTATCTGATTTGTGAAGCGGAAGAAACCTACTACAATCCCTACAAGTTTCATTAAAATCGGCGACCCACAGTAGAGCCCTTAACCTTTCCAGGATGTTAACCCTCCGAGCACGGTCCCTGGGTCACGCGGTCTCGAGAGCGACACGCACGCAGTGACGGAGCTGCGTGTAAATCGCATAGCGACCGATGTTTGTTTACATGCGAACGACCGGGCCAAGACGCCGCAGTAGTATTGACTAATAAATATAATTTGTTTTATAATTCACGAGATTTTTATTCTAGTTAGTGTAATAAGAACCACGAAAATCCAAATGCAATGTGGACCCAACTAATCATTACATTGTATACATGGTGACGGTGGCTCGAGTTCGAGCTCGAGCAACCGCCACTGCGTAGTAATATCGGTGAGGGTCTCGAGCCGAGCCATACTAGCACTGTGTTAGTACAGTGTCGGTAAGGGCCTCGAGCTCGAGTCTCGCCGTCGTGGGGTCAGAAATGACATAGGGACCGGTGATCATGTTTCCGTGCTCGGAAGGTTAATCATTCGCCTGCAGAACCGTCGCAGGTGGACGTTCTTGCTCCTGTGCAGTCCCGCATACTAACTTTTCAATTCTGCATAGTACTTATTCTTCTACAAAAACATCATCGTTTGAGACATCTTGTCGCTTGACCAGTTCGTGTAACCGAGGGTCGTCTGTACTGACAAAGTTTAAGACTCCCTATATGTGCTCAAACGAAATTTTAAAAGAGGACACACGGATGGAAATAAGCCGGTAATTCGTAAACAAGCAAAGAAAATTCCCCAAGTTTCTTCGGTGATCGAATACGGACGACCCGTGATGGGACAGAAAGAGCAAAGGGAGATCTGCGAAACGCTGTAGTTTCATTGCAAATCGAAATCAGGCGTAAGGGAACTCCCTCGGGTATAGAAGTTCCTCGCGACACTGCCAGCCGAGTGTGTCCAAGCAGAAAGAAGAAAAAAGGGAAAGAATGTTGGGAAGGAACTGTTGGTTACTCGACCATGACTCTTCCGCCTCGATACTTTACCGCCATAGCACTGTTCGATGCGAAAAGAGAACCGACTCGTCTGCTTACGATTAATAATATTTAATATACTCTGTTATTCGCAGTTTGAAGCACCCTATAGTCTTTAAAGGCTGCCTTATTAAGGAATATTTACAATATTATTACAACTTCCATCTTAAGTTAAACCCAAGGAATTTCTCCTTAGTATGTAATATCCTTAACCAAAATACGGCCATGGGTATCAAATATATTTATTCATGTAATACATTTGGGGTACAACTAAGGAAAATTTGTAACTCCTATGAAATTATTATACGTAAAAAATATAAAATGGAATATCATCATAGGAGGTTTCCTTTTTAAGAAAATCAGTTTAGATGATTCCTCTAACATGTGTGCTTTTCAATTATGACTTGACTATGATTTCATGCTATTGCATCATCTACTTCTCTACAAATTTTATGTACCTAATGTAATAAACAGAATATAGGAAAGTAACAAGAAATTCGAGGGGTACTTTTCAAAGTTCGTCTCATATGGAAGCCTAACGTGAGTGTTCATTACAAATAAAAATTGTGACAAATATGCAGTCGCACTGTACATTATTGTATTATGTACACCGTGTATGTACAAGTGATATTCGACAACAAGAAAATCAAATGATTTTCCATTTCCATTTCCTCGCAAATTAAATTCTATATGAAATTCTTTTATTCTAAATTTTCAATTTATATTTGTATATAGAATCATTTCAAGCTGTGTAAGTATGAAATGTTCTCGCTGAGTGGTGTCAATTTTAATCCGCTAACCAAACAGAAGCTCTGTAAAAAATGGACATGATGTTCATAAATTCAAAAGTACCGATAACAGGTGGGCTGGTGACGATAACATAGTTACACATCATAAATCAATAATTTATAGACGATTCAGTGTATTTGTTATATTTTACAAACAATATCTTGCTGACCTACTGTTGACTGACTAGTAAAACTGGAGGAAAGAAAATCTTTACAATTAAATCTTATGCGTTGTCAATCTTCCAGAAACTCCACGTACTTTTAAAAAAAATTTATTCTGTACAATCCCATCAAGCTCTAACAACAGGCTTATTAATGACTCAGATTTCATTTCATTACTGTAATTTTTAGTAAACTTTTCCTTCCGATTGTTCAAACTGTCCTTCATTGTTGATGGGTAGGTATCAAAGTGTCGTTTCTCTGATGGAAATTTGTCGTAGCAGAAAATAGGGTGGTGTGTAGTGCTTTTGGTCCTGCAGGTGTCACATATTGGGATTTCCCTTTTATTTATGAGGTGCGTGTGGGTGAATTTTGTGTGGCCGATTCTTATTCTTGATAATGTGGTTTGGTCCTGTCTAGAAAGGTTATTTAGGATACAGAGGGTAGAACACAGAAGAGGTTGAAGGGTAGGATACAGAGAGTAGAACTGGTTTCTCAAGCAGCAATTGCTGCTCCCAAGCCAGTGTTGTGGACTGTATCAATATTGTTTAGTACATTAGCTTTTGCTGAGTTGTATACAACAGATCCATAATCAATCTTGGATCTTATTATGGTTTGGGAATGAATTACTATTGCCAGTTCTTTTTTAGGGGATGAGTTGTTCGTGGTCACAGCTGCATACGATGTGGAAGATTTAGTTACTTTCTGATTACCGTTGTTATTTGCTTGACCTCCTGTACTCAGAGGCCTCATGAACTTATTTTAGGTCTAAGTTCATAGTGTAATTTAGTACAGGGAACGTTTGTATTACATACATTCGATTTTGCAATGTAGTAACTCACATTTAGTGATATTCAGTTGTTTGTTTTTACATTTTATTTGGCACTATGGAAATAAAAAGATGAATTAAAAGTCTATCTTGTGCATTATGACGTATATAGTACACCTACGAGCAAACTCGGCTTCCACTAGGGGAAAAAGTGGCGTAAGAGAAGTCTCCTACCACTTAAATTTATTTCAAATACTGAAATAAATGTTAAATGGAATGTTAATTTGGCATAAATTTCAATAATTCCTGATACGAAATTTTAGGAGGCCCTTCTCCAACGCCACTTTTTTCTTATGAATTAAGAACAACCACAACAGAATTTATTGATTTGGAATATAAATGCTTAACATATAACATGGTTTATTTCCCTAATTATTAATACTTTTACGTTTATAAATGTTCAATGTCCTTATTTTGTTCTAAATAAACATTTATACAATAATGAGATACAGTAGTTGATTTTGAAAAGTATAGTTTTGTTACAAATAACAATTTCGATCAAACTGCTACGAAATTTTCGTTTCGCTCGCTTTGATTGATATCAAACATTAGTATTTATTTAAAGAAACATTAACGGACGTAGTTTATGCAGCATCCTAACAACTTCGAAATCCACAATCCCTTAAGACTCCATAATCGCTAGAACGTCGAGGATGCTGTTATTCTCCTCTTGGTATTAATCACATATTGCCCGAACCTTTGAAAACAGATTATCACATGTAACGAGAATAGTTCGCTGATAGTTGGAACCACCTTGCAACTAATCATTGACCAGCACAGAGCCATGGAAGAATTCAAGTGGCTGCGGAACATCATTGGCTCACCGTAGCTTTTCGAAGTTGCTCGGAATATCTCGGACGGAATAGTTTGATTGTTCAGAACGGAAGTAAAGGGCGAGTGAAGCACAGGGAAACTCGCGTAACCCTCTCTTCGTGGCGCCTATAATCAAGTATTAACCCAGCGAGCGTACGAACGAACGGAGTTTATGGAAGCGCGTGCACCGGAACGATCCTGGCCACCTAACCGCTTCTGCTTGTTCGGTAACTATCCCGCGTTGTAGTTTTTCTGAGCATAAAGAAGTGACGTAAAAATTGTACAGCCGGCCGGCTATACCGATAACGACCCCCGATCTCGTTTTTACGATCGCCGGCAGCCCAACATTGACAACCGCCTTTACGTGTTCGTCCATTTAGGTAGCCGGTCTCGATATTCCAGACTTTACACTCGCCGTTTTTATACCGCCGTTCTGTTATTAATGCAACCGCGATAAGGGGTCATGCTCAGTCAGAAATTTTCAAAAAATCGATTTTTCACTTTCTATATTTTCTTTAAGTACAATATCTCGAGAATATTCTGTGCAAGTTTCAAGGTAATCCGATTAAAAATGACAGAGTTACAGGCGTTAAAAAATGAACATTTTATATAAGTGTAAGCTTGACTTGAAACTTTAAACGCGTTTTTCTCGAAACTACATTTTTCAAATCGGTGATCAATATTTCTCGAAAACTACTGTGTCGATTTACATGCAGCCTTTTGCGCCTTATTTCAAATCAGAAAAACTTGTCGTTGAACGAAGGATTCTTTTGTTCGTTCCATACTTTTTTTTTAATTTACCAAAAACGAATGATTTTTTAGGTGAAAATCGCACTTTTTCTGGAAAACGTCCGCTATTTTGTTCCTAATCGATATTTCGAAAAACCCCACGTTCAAGGACAAGATTGGTTCTTCCATTATATAAATCTTACTGAATTTGTAATTTCAGATGAACCGTTACGAAGTTACAGTGATCACGGCAGACCACTTTTTGTAAAAAGACACCCGGGAGATCGCTCCCCATTTATTTACCAATAAATATTTTTAAATAAAAAAAGTACCTTATAATTTAGAAACTGCAATCTTTGAAATGCAAACACATTTTTTGAAAAGGGTCTTATAGTTTTCGAGGAAAAAATTCCCAAAGAACACTCTTTTTTCGGCCTCCTGACTGAGCATGACCCCTTAAGGGTGAAAATCTCGCAGCGGCATACGTTTAACAGTGGTTTCAACTGGATATCAATGATTCTAGTGTAACATCAGAATTAGGTTTTAAACCATCAGACTCATATTCACATAATTCTAAGTCTCGTACTTCGCACTTGAGACTGCCTTATCAAACGACGTCCATAGACAAACGGTTAAGTTGAACATAATAAAATGAGGAAAACGTAAATCGAACCGGGTGAAAGTGACAAGGGTGAAAGAAGATAGCAACCAGAGACTTCCTGACTAGAGATGGCGTGAACTGCTACTTGTGAATCACTCGTGATTCGATCACGTTCGTTTCCAATCACGGTGATTTTTCACAGTGATTCGTGATTTCTCGTGATCGTTTCTGATTGGTGGAGAAACCTAACAGTTCTTTACACGCGACACATAATCTGTATATTTTATATTAACGACATCAAAACAAAAATTCGAGTTATATCGTATAAAGTGAAGGAATAATTAGAAACAATGAAGAATAATGAATAAATTAATGATTATAAATTATAATCTACATGTTACCTAGCAAATCATTCTTTTAGAATTTCTTGTTTTTTCAACTGATTTTTACAAACACAAATAGTAATGTAATTCATCGTAAAATCATATTGAATACGTTTTTCTGTTTGAAGATCAAGGACTTACGATCGCAGTGAGCAAATTCACTCAAATAAAAAAATCGCAGTCACGGTCGTAAATGAAATTAAAACACGACCGTGATCGTGATTCGGTGATCACTGTGATAAATCACCGTTAGTGATTTTGCACGCCATCTCTATTCCTGACTCGCTTTGAGGCTTTCTCTTCTACCCCTCCTGCTTTCTGCTTCCCATGTCACCACTATTCTTGCAGTCTTGCTGTTCACCCCTTCCTATCGTCCTCTACTCTCTGTCCTCTTCTCGCGTTTCTTCTTTGTTTCAGCCAGCGGAATCTTCTTTTATTTCTTTTCTGACCTGTCTTTGCGTTCTCGCTAGTTTTGGATATAAACGAGCTGACTATAAAATAATGAAAATTTCTTGTCCCCCCACTTCGAGGCTCCCTTGGTGAATAGAACGCAAGGAGTACGCAATTTGTAGAGATTTCAGGAAGCTTTGCTCTCAGCTTCTGATGAATATGGCGGAGCAACAGTGACAATTACCAGGAGCCTTGTCACGTTTCTATTTCCTTCCTCTTTCTCGCCAACTACGTTCTATTCCATTTTCTTTCTGCACCTCAACCCTTTATCACAGGTGTTCCTACTTTATCGTTGTAACGTAATAGATGCGTCCTTTACCCTTGTTGCGTATTTAAACCGACGATTCCTAAGGCAAAATTCCTAAGAAAGCTTCCTGACACCCGTGTAATGGAAAATAACGTCTGATTCTTGTGTACAATGAAGGGGAAATCTTGTGTTACAAAAATAGAAATAGCTAGTACTTGATAATTAAATTTCTAGTGAAAAAATGTTCTATTCTTTGAATCATTTGATACTAAAATCATCGATAATTTAGAATTACGAAAGAGGTGGTCAAATTAGCTCAACTGAAATTTGAAAAAACAGATGAATTTTTCGAGTAAGATTGTTGGTATTTTTCAATGGGACGGTAAACATATAAAATATTATGGCATCTTACAAAATATTGTGCATCAGAAAATTTTAGTAGGTTATAAATTGAATAAATAATCATTTCTATTTTCAACGTACGTTTTACCACGACGCATCTACAAATACGTATTCGTACACACAGGCCTTATTAAACCTCAAAAGTGTCAATTCGATTAATGTAAGTTCCTGACTGATAGCCTGATAGCCTAAGGGTCAACCACGTATGTACAATTATTTACAAAAATATGCAAAAGTTCGTACAAATATTTTG
The DNA here is from genome assembly GCF_001272555.1 of Dufourea novaeangliae. NCBI lineage: Eukaryota > Metazoa > Arthropoda > Insecta > Hymenoptera > Halictidae > Dufourea > Dufourea novaeangliae. The sequence continues at coordinate 329,405 of NW_015374184.1, read as the reverse complement.
TACAAATCTTCATTGTCATACACAAATATGAGACAGAAGCTTATTTTTTTAACAAATGAAAGAGTTTTAATAAATTCCAAGTGCAATAAAAAAGTGATTACGCATCATTAATTTTTACACAATAAAATCTCAACTACATATTTTCAAAATTAGATTATTTTGACCGTAAATATATTCCTTTTTAGCATCTTAAAAACACAATACTGTTAAGTGACGTGAATTCTTTTACTATTAGAAAAATTACAAATTGTAATTACCGATTGCAATGTCAAAGTTTTTTTTAGCTTCCGTTACTTTTTCATCGCAATCTATAATCTGAATTAAAATTGGTACATTTCTTAGCGCCTAAAGTGCCTCCAAGATATTCCTTGCTCAAATTCTTATAAAGGACTTTACTTCTGCGATGTAGATTCAGCTTCTGTAGTCATCCAAAATCGTAATTCTACTTGAACTTATTAATAGGTACTTATAAATTCTGCATACTTGTTTTCGATAATTTCAAACAAGCTATCAACCAATACAGCTATCATAGATTCGAGTCCACTGTACTCCATGTATAATCGACTTGTCACTTCCAAGCGATATGAGTATAGGAAGGGAATACTGTAATACTTCATTAAAGTGCTTTAACAATCACAGGATTGTACTGTCATTTTCAGAAGTGCATTATTAAAATAAGTATCCACGAGGTTAATTCGATGAAACCTTATATTCAAGGATTCAATAAGTAGTTTCTGTATCCTGGCCCTATCGTTCATGAATAGTTTATATTCGTTTGTGGAATAAGAAATAAGCGGTTTCTTCGCGCATGAATGCTTCCAATATAGTGTACGTGGATTTGAATACAAAGTGGACAGTGAACATCGGATATCCGCACGTAAAGAGGTAATTGCATTGAATAAAGAATTCGAAATCGCCAACATGTATACACTGCAGCCGGACTATGTACTTTGGACTTGTAATTTCCTTCGATGTACCTTACTCCTTGACTCCGTATGTTTTTTCGATGTTCATTTTAATGAACAATAGATAATGAACAAGAAATGTGTAAAAGCATCAGCTACATCCATAAGTACATACTTGCGTTTTTACTTCAACTTTTGCATTTTGTTTATAAATAGTTCGTCTAGACATATTTTCATTGGACTTTATTAAAATATTATTTGTCACGATTTCAAAGTTGCGTCTACATTTTCGGATCTGTGGACATTTGATAAAATAGATTATTATAGAATTAATTTTCATTCAAAAAATTTTTGGCCCACCATTTGTTTAATGTTCACATCATTTTTTCAAGTAAAGTATGACAGTATTAACCTTTTCGGTACGGCGACATCAAAGCAAAACGTTGTTCCTGACAACCGAGGACTCAATCCATTTGAATGCAACTACAAAATCATTTTTCGAGAGAACGGTTGAATTCCGATCATGGTTCCTTTCAGACTTTTTTATCTATGCGATAAGTAGAATATAATGCAATGATAAAAAAATTTGACCTTCAAATTCAAGGTCAAGGTCAATTTTGCGGCAATGTGCTTACCTATATCTCCATCAAATCGAAGGTATAGAATTCGGGTATAGTAGCGACTACATGTAATTTCTGAACATCCTGACCTAGTGAAATAAACTATATACAGAGTAGGTATATTAATATGCTGAAATTATTCCCCTCTTTATCTAAAGTATCTATAATGAATCATTTTCATATTGTTATAAACTAAAGGAATTTATTAAATTAAAAATGAAATAAAACCTTCAGTAATTCTTTTGAAAATTTTGAATTCAATATGTGTTGAATGTAGATTATTATAATTTCCTCATTTGTACAAATAAATTCTACAGTTCCTGATACGTTTTGTACATTTATAATTTTTGTACGATCTCAAATAATTGAGTCAGTGGAAAGTTATACATACTTCAAATTTAACCTTCATGTTGATACAAAAAATAAATTTTCTTACAACTTCATTCATTTTTGTGAAACAGTTCATAATTCTGTAAAACATAAACATTCGCAATCTACTAATAATAGGTTAGTGAAATACATTTTTTAATAAAAGTTTCTTTGTATCTTTTCCATCCATTCAACTGTCCCACATTAGACAGTGTGTTGATTTGAAAATGTCAAATCTAAAATCTCAAAAACAACTCATTACCGGGAGAAATGTTGAATGCAAAAGTTTCACAGTTTTAAAAGGAAATACGACCATTCTATTTATTTTTTATGCGTTGGGCGTTTTCAAGGTTATTTAAAGGTCAATTTTATTTTATTAAAAAAAAACCTATGTTTTTCTTCGTAGATTCTTTTTTTAGGGAAAAGAGAAGAAACTTTTGTATGCGAAAGAGAAATATCGATTTCTGCTTGAAAAAAGAAAGTTGACCTTCAAATAACCTTGAAAATGCCCACTAAGTAAAAAATGAATAAGATAATTGTATTTCTCTCATGAAATAATGACGCTTTTTATTGAACATTTTTCCCGAAAATGCATTGCTTTCGAGATATTTAGATTTAAAATTTTTAATTGAACACCCTGTATAATTTTGGGCTTCCCAACCTTCTTGAGCACCTATGTATCATATATATTTATTCCAGAAAGCTGAAAGTACCGAAGAAAGTATACTTTCTCTCGTTTCTGAACGCACTCCATGTTTTCCAAAGTCTCGAGGTTGAAAAGTTAGAAAACTCGAGACATCGCAGCTCGGGTTCCGGGTCGATTTCCTTGGGGACGTTAAGACACCATTCCCGAAGAAAAGAAATGTATTTACAACCGCGTGGGGAAGCGGATGGAATCTCGGTAGCGTCGTTAACGCTTCTTGTAGAAATATTACCGTGTCAATTCCGCGAGATATTGCGTTACAGCAGTGAGTATCTCTTTCCTCCGGGAGTATCACGCGTAGAATACGGATCTACGTAAACGACGCGATTGATAGGCATCGCGCTAAAGTAAGGATATCCTATGGGGAGCCATTACGAACATGTTCACTCGCCTCTTGGTTGCATTATACTCGCAACCTCAATATTCTGGCACTTGAGATGTTGCAATACTGAGTTACCAATTGAATGCTTGAGAAATTGTCACCTTTATTTAGCGTTGGTACACGTACAATGATTTTTATTTTACGGTATACGATTTAGGAGTTTTGTTGAACAAATTATTCAACTTTTTTTAGTAAGTGTATTTTTGTTAATTTAAATAATTGTATTATAATTAAATGAAACAGGAAAAATTAGAAAGTTAGAAATACACCGGAAAGACTACAAGGTGTCAAGTACAGAAATTAAGTCAAGAAATTATTCTACATACATAAATATATCAAAAATGTAGAATAAAATATTTGTTGTTTGATGCTTCATTCCCGAGATAATTAATTTTGAAAATTCATCTAAAGGTGCGTTTAGACCAAACGAACGAATGCCCGTTCGACCTCCACTCTGGTAAAATTAGAACAGACGAACATTATTTTACGTATTGATTAAAAGAACACGAGTGAATGTACAACGGATACAGTGGGGGCAAACGAGCATTCGTTTGTTTGGACAAAACGCACCATAACATGTACTGTGCAGACCTGACGAGATGATGAGCGGAAAGAATGCGGGTACAATTGGTCAGAGTAGAAGAGACATCACACGCCTTTTTTGGCTCCAACGAACTATTGGCCTAAGCGATCCCACACACAATCGAATCATGAAGCATTGCGTGACGACCATTGGTCGACGGGAACGTCACAAGCAGACGCATGCAGGGGGAATTCCACGCGAAATCGGACACTTTTTAAAGTAACATTTCGGATTTTGTTGACACTTGGATATGCTATAGTCTTTAGTGATATATAAACATATATCAAGGGATGTTTGAAAATGTTAAAAATCGTTGTTTCTATAGCATTTCAAAATGTAGTGTCAACCTTTTTTCAATAAATCATAACTGTTGAACTAACAAACTGATCAAAATGGGCTTTGTGGGTGCTTATAGTGGAGGCATAAGAGTACCTAATAAAAATGATTTTAGTCAAAAAAGATTTTTAACCATGTATTTTGCAATTGCTTTAATGTCCCATCGTTACATTGTGAGTTTACTCCCATCACAACAAGATTTGGATAAAAGGAAACCAGCGTTCTAGGCAAACACGTGCTTTGCAGGAACTATTTGGGGGTAGAGCAACCTTCTTCGGAAAAATTCTATCAGTTGGTTAGCAATCCAGCGAAAGAGATGTTCACTTCACGGGAATATTACGCAATGTTGTGATGGTATAACGCGTCCGATTAAAAATACATTAAGTGATCGTGGCAGGTAATCAGTGTTATTGGTCGTGCAGTGAAAAGTGAATACATATTGACGTTGCGACCTTTAACTTCGCCTAGTGTCGTATACCTGCGATCACCCGCGGACTGAGCGCTATCCTACCATAAACCGTCCGACCGTCGATGGCGAGGAGAATCGGTCCAGTGACTAGTGACACAGGTCTGCAAACTGCAGGTGAATTTCCAAAAGGGTGAGTTCTAATCAATTTATTGGTGATTATTAGTTTTTTAATTTAATGCAAGCCATGACTGATTTCCGGCGATAATTCTGCAAGTTTCCGAACGTAAATTTTTCTTCGACCTTTTTAAAAAGACTTATTCATTATCAGCAGAGATGAGCAAACTCATTATCTAGATAAAAAGTTTTGAATAACGAATAAAAGATAAAAAAAGTATTTCGTCATTTCTAATTGTTTAAACGTGGAAATTTCAATTTTTATAATAAAACAATACTTCTTTATGAATGAATCGACATTTGTTGGACAATCATTTAATCTCATTAACTATTTAAAGCTTAGAACGACACTCTTAGATACTGCTGCTTTTCACTGTGTATTACTCAATTAAAATTCTGCCCAACTCTGATTATCAGTAACATTGTTGGCCGTTATTAAACTACAGATTGTTATCTCAATAACGAACTACCATTACTTCTCGTTCATTTTCTGTTACATTACTTTTCATTAATGCGTTATTTCAAAAGGAAATTTACGTAATCCTTATCACCTCATTTCAAATAATTAATATTTTCGAATGTGTTTAAAAAAAGAATTGTGTATTCATCTTCTTACGTTACACGTGATCTCCCTCCATTTATTCTTTATTTATTCCTCACTTTAAACGACAAACAAAAGATGATAAAAAGTTCGATTTTATTTGTTACGTCTTTTTCATTCGATATTGTACGTAGTTTTCTTTGATGCATGCCGACTTGCTTGTTCGTAGCTTCGTAACAAAAGCGCAGCGCGTAGCCAACGCTACCATGGAAGGTCGGCGGCAGACTCACGTTCTGATTGGCCGGAATTTTTCATTAATAACTCGTGAACGAAGCCGCGGATAACATTTTCGCTAAGGAAAAAGCTGTTTCACATCATCCCAAGAACCTCTCATTTCCTGGAATCGAAGCTATTTTGGGATACCTTGTATATTTATCGGCGAGTGCTGCGGCGTGCGTTGGAGATTTACTTTCTATGGGTCCCCCGATCCAGCAGGGGGCACCGTTTTTACAGTAATTGTTATTTTATTCACACTCACTGTTATTAGTTAGACACTTGTATACTTGTATTATTATGAAATAGATATATGTACGATGTACGATGCTCTGCGAATCTAAGCATGCCGACATGCTCGACAGTCAAAACTGAACTCTAATATAGCTTAACTATAATATATTTAGTATCGCATGATAAGTCGAGCAAAATGTTATGCTTATTCAACCATTCCTATTATTGTGTATTTATTTGCATTGAATCATAGTTTCAGCGAAAATGGTGTAACTCTAAGTAGAATGAAATAAGTCGACTTAATCGGGAAAGTATAAATGCAGTTATGGTGTAAATAAAAAATATGTAAAAATAACAAAATCTAGGTTAAAATTGTCTTAAAAACTCACAGCATATTTATCACATTTTAAAAACGTTTCCCCAATTTTTCGCGTACTATATACAAAACAGAAACACTAAGAAATGCGTTATTTAATAAAGTTCATTTAATAAAAAATTAGGGCGCAATTACGAATTATACGACAATCCAGTGTGCGTTAATAAATCTAAATTTCAATGTTTCGAACTACACCAGCTGATTTGATACGCGATATGATACGTTCCCCCTTTTGCACGGTATGAATCGTGGTGGCCAGCTGAGTCACGGTCAAAGTCAGATACGCGCATGATACCCAAAAGGGGGAGGATAACATAACTGACGATAGATGCATCCGGTTCTGGCGTTGCGGGCTGTGTGGATCTCTCTCGGCTAGGAAAAGTCTTCGTTAATTAACCCTACCCCTCCCCCCTCACGCTTTTGTGATATGTGCGCCGGAAGTGTGATATTCGAGCATTCATGGACACAGACAAATGACAATGCCCCTTTTCTCCTACTGTTCTTACTACAGGAAGTTATATTATCATCCATAGGAGATTCATTAATATTGTCTTCAACCCTCTTTTTTTCTCATTCCTTACGGGGCCTGCACATACATAGGTTATTCCATAATTTTTGTCATACGACCCTGGTAGAAAGGGCAGAAAAGTTTCCTTTATACCATTGAATAGCCCGACCCTTTTGAGGTATATTGCTGTCGCTCGCTTTCGTCGTACTCCGCACGCCTCACTCTCTGCGACTATAGTCTGTTCCACGAAAGAAGAGCCCTGGGAGGTAGGTCCGAGTTTTCGCGGTGTTGTCACGATCGCGTCACGTCTTCGGTATATGTGTCTCTCTCACTCTTCGCGCCTTGGCCACTGGCGTTCGACCATCGACGTGCGTCCTCGTCTACGGTCGTCTGTCTCCATCGCACGTATTACAAACCTCTCGAGAAGGACCTACCTACAATCTCAAGTAGTCGGGAGTGCGATCGGCATGCGCCCGTCAATCATCCATTGTCTGGAAATGGCGGAGAATGTTGACGAGACGCTGAACGTTTTCACACGTCAAGAGTTGAAATACATGAATAAGAAAATGTTTATTTCTTTTGAGCGAATGTATTGCACCCAAATATTGAGCAATTTATTAAAAGGGGGTTAAATTAATACGTAGGTTGCTAAACGCTACACGTGGAAATCGTAGGGTAAAGAAGGAAGTTAGTTTACCGAGCGTCTGAGCGAGAGTCTCTCGTGATGCTCGCGCCGAAGGATGGAAACAGACACATAGTGGCATTGAGACCGTGTCAACGTCGCACGAAATACGCAGCTCGCATTGGATCCCCACCAGGCCACGTGCCAAGGAAGGGAAACCTCACAGAGCTCTTCTTTCGTGGAACAAACCATAGTGATGGTGATGGGATTTGGAACGCTTCGAAACTGTCTTGAATTCGGGCGACAAATTCGAATCGCTTCGAATCTGATTCGAAGCTTAAAAACTCATGAAAATCTTGAACGGATTCAAAGTCTTGAGCGGCTTCGAAGTCTTGAACAGTCTTGGAAGTCTTGAGCGTCTTGTAAGTCTTGGAAACGTTGAGAATTTTTTCACAGGTGCAAGATCAATGAATATTGAATATCTTACAGGCCTTTTGACTAGTTTTGTTCAAGCAGTATCATTGACATAAGATATTAAACAATGTCCAAAGAAGGCCGAGTTATCATTAATACTTTGGCGGCAGGCTGTTGGCTGAGGAAAATGTGAAAAGGAAAGGAGAGGGAGAGGGAGCGTTTCGTCCTGGGCCTGCTAGTGGACTCGTCAGTAAGGTTTTCTAACAGACCCTGCCTTAGACGCGGGGATATACGATGGTCGGTTAAGGACGTATATATACGAACGAGGAAGGCTTCAGGTAGTTGCGGGAAAGGTGTCAACTCGGTAGACCTCTGATGGCGAATGTAGGAAGTAGTGCCGCCACAATACAATTATTGTTTTTATTATTTCTTTATTTGTTTATTTTTTTGGGGGAGGGGGGAAGAAAATGTAAAAGAAATTAAAACATTTCCCAATGGTTGAGACAGAGTTTGTGAAGAAATAAGTTTATTGCTTACATATATTATTTATTAAATAACAAAATTGTATTTGAACTTAATATAACGTGGGATACAGTTGAAGGGAAAATATTAAACAGCAGTGATTTTAGGAAAACAGTATATATAAAATTTAGTAACTAAATAAAGCGATGAACTAAAAGTAAGAAAAATTACTACAGAATAGTACTCAGAATACGCTATTCTAGAACAATATACAAGATGGTTCATGCAACTTGTTCACCCCGAATAACTTCTAAAGTATGCGTTGTATGAAAAAACTTTTTATCGAAACGTTGTATGGTTTGGAGGGATACATTATTTAATGCATATATTTTTTTCTGTAAGTCGAGGCGTTTCAGAGATTTGTAGGTCAACTTCGTTTTTTTAAATGGAATACTATTGTTTTTATGCCAAAATATCGAAGAGCGTTAAATTTTGAGTAAAAAAGTACTAGCCTTTATTAGCCGCAAACCTAATAATTAACGAATAATTTCACTTTGTTTCTTGAAAATGGTCTGTGCGTAATATCAAGTTGGAAATCCTCTCCCCCCCGCCCCGCACCAGTGGTGGGGATGACGCCTGGACAATAATCGTATATCAACAAAGAGTCAATAATCGCGAGGACTTTGTTTTCATGAATAAGAAAACAAAAAAATCAATTTGTAACATAATAACCAGTTTTTAGTTGTAACAACCTTTCTGATGCTTTTAAGACGATATTTAAATATTGGCAAACTTTGGTTGGACTAATGTTGTACTATCGTTGTAAATTTCATGTTAATTAATCAACTGTAATAATTGTAGGCCCAACATTGGATACGCGTTGGCAAATTGTCATAACTATTCGTCGTAGGCCCTATGTTGGGAATTTGTAGGCAACAACATTAACTATATCCCAACTAACTCCCAAGTGTTGGTCACCGTTGGCCAACCATAAATGCTACTAGGGTAATGACTGTCAGTTTTATATAAATAGCAATTACACGAATTATTCTTTATATGAACTGTTGTTTAGATTTACCATAGTAAGGAGATGTTATAGTTTTCAACGAGACAAATTTCGAATGTTTCTAATTGTAAGTTTCTTCACTTTCAAAATAACTCATCTGTTACTATGTTATCTCAAAGGCGAACCGAACCCTCCTAACAGATCATTACATGTAACGAGAATAGTTTATTGACAGTTCAGCTGTCTGATAGCTAATTGTTGGCTAACATATAATGAAACTTTGAGATACAGGAAGCTTGAACTAAAGGCAATTTCTCGCGCGAGTTGCTCTCTAGAGTACTGTCATGTTGTGTATCCATTTGAAAGTAACTTCGAGGGTTTTTACTCTCAGAGAGTCGCTAGAAGCTTACTGTTTGACAGAACTCTCAGAATCGCTTCCACTAGCTAGACTCTAGTGTATGTAGTGGCTAGAATAATTAAATAAAAATGAAATCACATCGTAATTAAATCATTAATTTCGTTTTCCCACTGAATGCGAAATTGTTTTGTTCTCGGCGAGCGACTGTCGGATAGAGATAAAATATTATTGACTGTCGCGAGTTGTTCTCGACAGCATTACTCGCGAATGGATCAACTGTATGTCAACTGTCTGTGTGTTTGTTTGATGTCGTGACAGTACTCTCGAGTGCAACTGGCGCGAAATGTTCTCAAGTGGACGGCTGCCTTAAGCTTTAGAATTAACCAAAGTTCTGAGTTAAAATAATTTCACACCGTATCGTTTTTGTAAACAAAACTGGAGTCCATGGTTTTCAACTTATATCGCATACTTATTCTTCGCTTCTTTTTGCAAATTCTACTCATTTTTCGAATAACTTCATCACACAGGTTGTTGTAACATTTCTATTAATTTCATTAAAACACTATTTCACGTGTTGTGGCATGACTTTACTGTTTTCTATGAAATTTACATAGGCATGATAGATAATGTTGAGAGCATCTTGATATATTGCCGGGGTCGGGGCTCTAGGAGAGTAACATTTGCGGAAGTGGCAATATATCGAGAGCCCCGCCACGCTAACAAGGGCAACGCACGGGTGTGGACATCGCTTTTGAAACGACACTATGTGGAAGTTATAGTACACATATAGTATTACAAAACTCTCATAGGTTTTCTTCAGAATGGGCCTTGATACTCGAGATATTTTAATTAAACTTTTGCATTTGTCTAATAGGTCGATTACATAAAATGTATTATCAAGGAGTTGTGGATACGACGGTAAAGTACCCACTTAGGACGCGGCGAGTTCGAGTTCGAATCCAAGAAGATATCCAGCATGTATATGATAGACTGGACTTTTCTTGTTTTTTCTTTTTTTCTATTATCTCCTTTCTTTTTTCTTTTTTTATCAATGTTTATCGTGAAGTATACTTATTGTATATTTTATAAGTATACATATATTAAACATACATATTTATTATTACTTGTCAAATCTGCTCGAAAATCACATGCTTTAAAACATTCGCTATGAAGGATTCACCCAGAGAAATATTTTTGTAGTCCATACATATGTCAACACTCTTATAAATGTATTTTCAAACTTAAAATTTGTGTAAGGTAGGACTTAATATAGAACATACAGGGTGTTACATTTAAACGAGAATGGTGGAATATCTCAGGAGGGGTTGAAGATGTTAAAAATAACGTTCTTACAAAAGTTGTACGATATGACTGGGGAGATTATATGGTATAAAAGTTGTTGTGTTGGTGGAGCAGTAAAGGAGCTTTCAAGGTCAAGTCAATTTTTTTAAATGGAATCTCATATTTTTTTATCCACTGTATGATAGCAGGTGTTGAGAAAAATCGAACAATATGCTACATCACAACATTGCGTGTAGTAAAATCATAAGTTAGCGGCATCGGCTCTAAAGCTTGATCTAAATCAATGCGCATCGTTCGTGACTTCATCACTCGACAGTATCGAATAACGCCGAGTAAACTGTACGCTGCAGACATAAACAAAAAAAAATTAGTTCCGCTTTTTCCTGGATAATTAACGACATTTTCGTTAGGAGAATGTGTTATCCCAGTGTTAAAGATCGCAACACACTTATAATGTACTAATAATACAGTAACAACACGTATATGTACACTAATAATGAAAAATACAAACTATAAGATGCTATACCCTAAAATAAGAACACTAAGAATAAAGAACATGGAATAGGCACTATGTTTATAAGCAGAAAATATTGCTCTCGACGAATTGACTTACTGAAGACATATGCTAAACTGACTGCTTGGAACCAAGGGATAAATGCTACAGGCATAAGAGGGAAGACAAGCCCGATTTTTTTTGTCTGCAGCGTACAGTTCACTCGGCGTCATTCGATACTGCTGATGAAGTCACGAACGCAACAGCAATATAGCAAGCTGCAATATATCAAGAGTCCGCTGTGTGTGAATAATGACTGGGTATTCAGTAATCTAACAAGAAGTTCTACTATTAATCTAAAAATCTTACTCTAAAAAATTCAATCCAATAAGGGACATCTCAGTACTGGATTAACAGGTATTCAGGAATACGTATTGAATATTACTTCATCATTAGTCACAGCTATCACATATGTCATTATTGCTCGGTCGATCTTTAAACAGAGATTGGTTGGATTGTTGCCGGAAAATGCAAGCACTTCGATCGGATGCCAATTATTCAGTCTTCGACGCACGAATAATAATCGTAGAAAGGTTTCCAGAGTTGGAAACCGACAATTTCCTGAATACCTCGTGCGCAACAATGCCGTATTATTACGCGCTCGTAGTCGACTGATGATGGGTAGCCGTAACCGCGTCGAGTCTAACGTCCGACTGTGTATCGACCACGCGCTCGCACATCCAAAAAGTATGGAAATTCGTGAAACCTGATATGAATATATTTATAATACGGTATTCATTATATTGTAAAGTATTTACTCCACTACCAACAGCACTGTTGCTTAACACCCTGTAGAAAAGAGTGAAAAATTCAAAACATTATTAACGTTCAAACATTAATTCCGGATACTTTATTTAACTGTGGTTAAAATAAAAAATCGCATTGTATAATTACATAAATAAAGAATTATGTAAACAATCAAATATAAAATGCTTGCAGCCACTTTTCACAAGATAACACCAGCAACAAAATAATTTAATTTCACGGAATAAATGGAACATCACATTAGATCTCGATTCTTTGTTGTTTGAAACATCTAATACTATATCAGCATAGTAAAACGATGCACAAATGGCACCAAGTTCAATACTTAAAAGTAGTTTTTCATTATCGAATGTTTGCAAGTTAGAATAATGCAAGAATCTTTATACAAATGATGAGATATAACTAAAATAAACAATTACTTTTACTTCAACGAAAAGGCAAAACTGTGATCAATTATCCCACCTGTTCCCTTACTGTTGCGAATCGAACTACATAAGTAATACTGAAAATAGTCCGAATTATGTCGTATTAAACGCGCTGCGATTTGTAGCTAACGCTACTGCGGGAACTTGGCTGGCAAACTCGCGCTCTGATTGGTCGGGGTTTTTCGTTAATATCTCGGTAACGAAGCCTCAGATTACATTGTTGCTAAGGAAAAACTTGTTCCAATTAAACCCCCGAGTGCCCCATTTCCGAGTCGGACAACATTTTTGTTACACCCTGCATACATACCCATTTAAAATACTGAAATTACACTATGTACTCTGTGATACTAGAATATGTTCATCAAATGAACAAACTTAGATAGCTGTGGATAATAGCAGTCTTTTACAAAAGATAAGAATTAAGTTTAATCAATTGATCTGATAATTTCAGTAAGTGTTTCCTAAAATATAAATTTCAAATCAAGGGAACACTTCGCATACGATATAGTTTTATCGAAAATCGATGAGTAAATTAAAATTATTAGCTGGTAGTGTATGTGGTAATCGAAGTATCAATTAATTGAAAATTATCATTTCAATCTAGAATCTTAATGACCACACGTTATGACAAAAAGAACATAAACAATAAGAGTTTCGCTAACAAAAAAAAAAATTTCGTTGTAAAGGAATCTTATTGTTAGCTGACGTACTAAACTTTCACCTCAATTATTATTTCGAATTATTTATAAATCATACTCCAATATGTAATCTTAATCGCCAAGATCCACAATAAAAAAGAATACGAAAAATGAGATCCACTATAAAAGTATAAGAAATAGTATTCGAAAGAAGTACATGTGTATAATAATTTGACCAAGTCTTCGTCGAATAACCTCTTAAGTGAAGTTTGTAAAGTCTCCATATTCGAGTAAAAAGCGTTAGCCTCGATGTTGGCCAACGATTTCTTACGAACGAGGGGGGTTGGGGGCGACCTTTACAGAGAAGTTTATCCGGCCATTTCGTCTTTAATGGGGTCGCTTATGTATAGCAGTATAAGGTCCGGGATTTGGTTCTAGTACAGCTGGATGCCAAAAGCGTTTCCACTCCAGCAATAATTCTGTCCCTAGAAACACGCCTAAACTTACCATCGTATATTTCGCGGATTCGTCTGAAACGACCGTGTTCGACCGCTGCGAGCATAATTTCGTTTCCAAATTTCATCGATATTGATTAACTTACCCTCGCCTTCGGGGCAGAACGGAACCGCGAGCGGAGTTTAAACTACAGCAATTTATTTATCAATTAGGCGCATCCCTGACGTTCGAAACTGCACTTCGGTGTTCGTTTTAGAATGCGTTACGTGGGGCTCTGAGAAAGTTCTGTAGCGTATCTAGGTTTAGTAAAATTTATCAAACTATTTTCTATCACACTTTATTCGTTGTCTACGCCAGCTATCGTTTATTTTTTAGAAACTTCTTTTCACATCGGGGACTGGAACGAAATTTTCTGTTGCACGCGACAAGATACGAATTGATACGAATTATTTGAACTTTATGCGAATATCCATTTTTTAGGTAACGTAGTTGTATTATGTATTTTGTAATTCAAATTTCGTATGTATGTAACGTATTAAGTATATGGCACAAGATCACAAAAGATCATTTGCTGTATCAAACCTTCGGAACCTTCCTTAAATTCTTAGAACTAGAACTTCATTTTTTTATCAAAGCGAATTGAAGTTATTTATATTTCCTTGTATCTTCAACATATTTTTTGCTATTTCAAATTATTGATGTTAAAATTCTTAAAATAGTTAGTCAGTTACAATTTTAAAGAATATTTTCTAAATTGCACACATTTTTCGTAGATTCGAGCGTTTCGACAGACAAACTGATACACTTGACAGGTAGCAAATGTCTTAATTTCAGAATTTTTACGACAAAAAGTTTATGTTTTTGTTTTATTTTATTACATAGAATCACTATATTTCCGGTTATATCTATTTTTAAGTATTTATTTACGTATTTAATATCAAATCTATTTATGTCTAAAATACATTATTACGCAATATTTGTTTAGTCGTATATATTAATCGAAATATCAAAAAGTAATCTTCATCTTGTTTGTTGGAGTATCGACGTTCAACGTGCCAGTGAAAGCACCAATTTCACTTCTTACATTTCCCCAAAAACCATTAAAAGGGACATACGTGACTTAAACTGAAAAGCCTTGGAAACTCTGGTCCTTGCAGGCTATAAAATTATAATTTTTAACCAAACTACTACTCCCACCAATACTTCTACTCTAGGGGTGCCGACGAAACAATTATCTTCGCTCTACGTTAGAAATAAACTGGTACTTGAACAGTGAACATCGTGTATTTCCTTGCAATCCAACATGTTAACAGATGTCCTTAGCTTTTGTGGCACGGAGTTGATCCGTTTAGGTTTCGAGTACAGTAAATTCTTGCTAAATGTTCTCGATAAATGAAAGATCTGCACGTTAAATAGATATGGATCATCCTCATTTCTGGTGCGTTCCCCCTTGGAACCAGTCAACCGAGTAATGTACATGTAACACGCCAATGGGTTCCCTTTCACGAGCCGACAATTGAATGTTCCGAGCCAAAGAAAGATTAAAAAGCCTGCGTATCGGTAAGCTAATACTGATGGAAGGATGAAAATTTTCATTTTAGATTATTTTATTATGATTATTTTATAAAGATATTGGTTAGTATTTCTCATTAAAATGGGACCAAACACGACATAATTTGGATCATTTGTAATTTATCAGAAAGAAAACGAATTTACATAAAATATGTAAATGTGATCAAAATTATTTCATGAAATTTCATTAATCAAAAAACCCTCACCAAAATATTAATACAATATATGATAATAAAGAACAAAAATAAAAAATGTTCGATGAACTGTCGAAGCTCGGCCCGAATATAAGATACCTACCATAAGATAGTTAAATCGTGTCCCTCTATGATAACTGCTCCAAAGCAGTCCCGAGATTTGAGCCTTAATCGAAGATTTACTGTAACTTTATTTATATTTTAATCACTCTGTTAGCTTAAAACGACGACAGATGACATTTCTGGTTTGTATTCGCGAATCCATTACTTCTTTCGAAGCCATGCACGCCAATCAGGATTTTCGAGTTTCACATTCCACGGTAATTACGAGATGGCCCCTGTTTTTCTTCCTCTACCCTGTTACGCGCTCGATCTCCCCTCCATTTCGATCTGACGCGGGCTGCCGCGTCGCACCGCGCTGCTTGTGACACAATTCGTTCGTTAACCACGTGAAATAATAATTATTATCCCTGTCGGAGGCCCCGGGACGATCGCTCGGGCTATTCAGCGGGGAGAAACGACGGGACTGCATGATATTTTATGCAGTGGAACAATCGCTCTGAAAATTGATAAATCGCTCGTTTCTCGTTTGTCGCTACGATCGACTGCATGACACACCGACGTGACGGTACGAGCGGGTCGTCAGAACTGCCATTGATCGACGAACCACTCATCGAAATACATATTTCGAAATAAATCGAAAACTAATGAGTCGCGCGGCCCGAACGTCGCAATAATCATAATTCTGTAATTATCACGTTTACGCAACGTTATTGAAGGGAAATCGTGAATGTTTCTGAAGCGACGCAGTTCCCGGGAACGAGTCGCGAAATTTGTGCCAGTCTCTAGCTTAGAAATTGAAGGAAATACTGTGAAAATGGAATCTCTTTATCATAGAAATTCGGTATTATCATTTGCTTTTGAAATTGCGAAATTATACATGATGTTTTGACCTGAGTTTTATTAACGCTCCTTATGTATGATTATAATGATATTGGGAATTTAATATTTTTACTTCCAACTTTTTCAGCAAAATAGGAATGTAAAGAATGTAGAGAATACAAAGAATACAACGAATACAAAGATTGCAAAGACCGCAAAGAATGCAAAGAACGCAACGCAGTATAAACAGCTTAAAGAATGGGAAAAGTGTAAAGAGTGTAAAGAGTGTAAAGAGTGTAAAGAGTGTAGAGTGTAAAGAGTGTAAAGAGTGTAAAGAGTGTAAAGAGTGTAAAGGATGTAAAATATTACTAGTCTAAAGTCATATTCTACGATATAACAAAGCTTCTCTTAATACAAAGACAGTATCGTTAGTGATTATTACTGAACCTTTGCAACCCTATCTCTTTAAGAAGCATGTAATTACGTGTAAATGCTTAAATTTGCTTCTTTAATAAAAATAAGTGCCTACTTTCTAATCATTCGTAGCACGAATTGAAATGGCCATATTGACGCTTAAATGAGTACTTAATTTGTATATCTGCATAATTATATGCATATATCAGAAATTTGTTGTTTTGTCAAATTTATTGGTACCACTTCTAATCTATTGACCATCTAGGACAACTTTCATAAATAGGCTAAAAGTTTCTAAATAGACAACAGTGACTCGTTCGATGACTAGTTCTTGCATAGCCATGATATTCAAAGAAGTCAATGTGATTAGCATCGCGGTTGAGAATTTCACAGAAGCAAATGTACCAGTAAAAGTGTCTTACTTACACCGTAGCTAAGACCCTAAGAATTAAGGTCATCACCTCTCCAACAAATACGCAAAGGACACGTGTACATACAGTATATTCAAACGAATTGGTTTACAATTACTGTTATAACTATTATTTACAATTATAACTATGGCTCAAACATAAAAAAAGCACGTGTTCTTTTAACGACAAAGATTCCAGATCGCCTTATCTCGAGAATTACCGACGACAATTGGCTACTGCTGTCGTGCGATCTAACACCATGTGGATTCTTTCTTTAGTGGTACGTTAAGTCAAAAGTGTACAAAAATAATCCACAAAAATTGAGCAATTCAAGAACAATATTTGTAAGGTTATTTGTGGCATGAAATTGGAATAAACGGATCCATGCTGTCATAAAAAGTCGAAATGATTATTTAAACGATATTGTGTTCAACAACACTCTTTATCGACATCTAACTTTATTTTATGAATTACAAGAAACAGTCTCTTAACTTCCTAGATTTATCACCGAAGTCAATCTGCCGATTTTTAACGAGTCGCAGTTTTACAATAGCTTTAGCGGTTCCTTATTGGTAAACAGAAATTATGGGCGGTTCTGGATGATTTCTTAGGTTTCGTCGAAGCGTGGGAAGAGGCAGTCTAATTGGTTGTATTTTGGGTAGTTCGATGTCCTACAGAAAGGTGAACGGTAACGTTTTATGAAATCTTCTAATGGACTGAGTCTTGCATTCTCGCTTTCCTTTGGTTTTTCGGTTTACCATTACGCATTGCTAATGAAAGTGACAGTGGAAGTATTCAAGAGGATTGGATTTTTAAAAAGGGTTTTAAAGTTAATTATTGACACTCTGTATACTAGGCTGTCGTCATGAAAGTTTCCTCGTTGGTGCGTCTAAAATAGCCAACAAGCCCTGTAACAGTTAACGTTAAAATTTCTGGCAATAGTGCATGTAAATCCAGATTTTCATTTCATGGTCGTGCATTCTCATACGAGAATCGATGCCAGGCAAATTTCACCACTTAACGATCGCCTAGCTGTCAGACCCCCGTGATTTTATAAACCCATCAATCAAGATTAAAGCAGTAATGAAAAAGGTCTTGGTCCTCCGAAAGTCGAGAACCCACTTGAAAGATGCATCCTGGGAGTGCTCAGGTACATAACAGGCTAGCAAAGCAACAAGAGAAAACGATCGGATAGTCTCGACCGAGAAGAGGTGGTCGTACGACGGCAGGGACCCGTGTTTCGGAGCGTTTGAGCGTGCGTGGGGTCCAGACTCCCCGTCGGGCACCCCACAGCTCCACGTGAAACAAGAATGACAACAAACGCAGAAACAAGCTTACCCATCATCCCTCGGGGGCTGTTACGAAAGCTGAAAATATGTGTTTTGGGTTTAATAGCCGAAGGCCGCGACCCCGTCGTTCCTCGTTTCCGTTTCTTGTAACAAGCGTTAATACAAGCGATAACTTCAATCGTATAGAGAAGGGAGAGCCAACCCGTGCCTCCGGCGATGATTTACATACTCGTATGAGACGTGCACCTGGTCGACCACACTTTTAGCTGTTTCAACGGCAATTTTTCAGTATTGCCGCACTATCACTCGAATAGTGAGAAATTTATACAGAACAAATTTAATTCTCGATTTTAGATTCCAAAGGACCAAATTTTATAACTAAACTGTGAATATTTATCTTCATTGTATACAGTAAAATACACAACTATAAAATCAGACTTTAATAAAATGGAAATAGAATTAAATGTAGAATATCAACGAGAAAGGAATCACTTCTCGACATTTAAATGACTAAAATGATGCAAATTGTTATATTGTTCCGGCACACGTCATAACATTTTTATTATAGAACACAACACAACGTTTATTTACAACTTACAACTGTACAACGTTAATTATATAGAAATATGTACAATTTAATTATGGTACGTCTATTCTCTCTCATGTCATATCAGAGGCTCTCTTTTTAAATACTGGCGGTTGTCAGCGAAATGACTGACCGATTCACAAATCAATCCTCGGAGTCGGAGGCATCTTCAGTTATAACGCGAAGCCAGTTTCGTGGCTTCAAACGTCACAACAATATTATAGATATCTAAGTATATTTAAATAATGATCAAAGTGAAAAGGACACCAAAAACTCACCAAGTTTCGCTAATATTCTTTAATTTATTTCTAATACCAAGGATGGTAAAATCAATTGAAGATATCAGCAAAAATTGGTGCGTGTTCCATGTCCTTTTCACTTTGATTATTATTTAAACATATTTAGCTGTCTATAATTTAATAACAATTTACATCATTTTGTTTGAGAGAGTCTACATAATTATTTTCTGTGAATAACAACAGAATAACTATTAGTGTAGAAGCACAACACACCTGTAAAGTTGAAAACTTACAATTTCTTTTAAATTGTTTTTTGAAAAACTAAACGTGCTGTGAAGAAACGGTTTGTAGATTCGTAATCACCTCAAAAAGATCTATCAGAAACGCCTATTAACAGTTACGTGGTATTTTACGTGTTGAACAGTGCAATCGCAACATGTTTCCTGATCTCACGTGGAAATTCTTACATTTTTTAAATGAGATTGAGATTTCAAATACTAGAATGTATTATTGTTATTAACCTAGACTTAATGATAAATTTATTTATATGAATAATTTACTGAAGAATTATTTAATTTCCGACATTTGTTTTTCTTATTAAGAGTTTTATAATATTGCAAGTAAAGTGGAAATTCTATTATACTTTAGGTCAAACTGCAGAAAAGCTGCCTATCCTCCGATCTCGATAATTTTTGACTCGACATTTTGAACTACTTTTTCCAATACATATAACAGGGGGAGTTATGTACTTAGTTTCCGAGATATTCGCGAAAAATTGCAAACCGTGTGTAGGTACCTTTTCTACAGTTTCACTATACTTTATTTCCAGTTTTATTTCAGTTTGTTTTATGTAGTTTAATAATAATAACAACGTATTGACTATTTTGCGGCTGTATAATCAATTAATAAACCACTATCTGTGACACAAATGAATTAATTGATTCCTTTCATTCTTATCCAGTTTATTTTGTATCTGTTTATTCACAATTTGTGAAAAAGTGTAATATGAAACATTTTGTGTATTATTCAATTTTTACAAAGTATGACACGCACACATAACGAGGCATGCTACTTTTGTACGTTACATGATACGTGTACATAAATTTTTTTATTTCTTTATGGATGACAGGAATTAAATCGGATTGAGTGGTAATGTATTAATTCAAAAATTGTTATATTGAAATAAATCAATGCAAGTACTCTGACTCACTACACGGAAAATGAACCTGAATAATTTTATTATTTCACTTTTACTTAATATAGGTACCTATGTATATGATCCGGATAAACTCGATTATGTTAAGATTCTAGTTAAGAGGCTAAATTCAACAATTCTAGATGATATTTTTTTAAATGTTACACAACGTAAAATATAGAAATCTTATTAATATTTTTCTTTTGTATTAATTAGAATATTCATTACATCTATTATTCTAACGCCAGAGATGTGATATATTATTACTTCTGAACTATAATAATATTTCGCAATACAATTTTATAGGTATGTAATAAGAATTTTTGAACATGTAGAAATTTTGAACAAATCTCAATATTATCTAATATAGTGTAAAAAATAGTTTAATTGAATTATTATATGTGTAAATAAATGATATAGTAAAAAACACTGATTCAGTATTTAGAAAATCTGCACAGTTTACCTTGTCAGAGCGTTGCAAAGGTATTCGTTTTGGACAAATGTTCATATTGTCACTCGTTCTAAATAGTAGTGCTTGATGAATTGATGGTTGGAAAAAAGGGCGCATTCTCCTATGTTTTTCTTTTCGGATTGCTTATGCATGCTAGGGACCTCAAGTTCTCAGTAATGCCACCATTGTCACAGCCAATAACTGAAAAAGTCGTATTCTTTTACCTTTTTAACAAAGTCTGAAAGAGAATGTTTCTAGTTTAGTTTGCAAGCCATTGACATAATGTTACTACGTTATTATAATTCTATCACTATGGTAGCCAACAAAACCATTTAACATTCTTTTCTACCTTATTACAAGTTAATACCATTATATTTTACACCCAATTTTTCTTATTTTTCTGATTACCATAAAAATAGTTGTAGCAGCTTCATGTATTTGACGCAGGCTCCAAGTTTAAATGATTCTTAAAATTTCTTGTGAAGAAAGTATTACACCGTCGCATTACAAGTACACCGAGGAACCACAAACAATAAGGATATGTAACATTTTTTGTGAATTGGATTTGGTAAGTAGCCCTAAATCTTTATCACGTGAATTTCCCTCGCGTTTTCTTTTCTTCCGGGTGGCTTTCCTTTTTGCCTAACGGCTAATGCATTTCGTTCCCGTACTCCTTTTTCGTCTACGCTTCGGCTCGTCAGTTCGAACATGAAAAAATAGAAACAAAAACGGCGTGGATATAGAAAAGCGTCGATTATTCCAGCTTCGATTAATGGAAATGTCGATTACTCGAAGACAAGTTACCCAAAAGAGCAATTACGGTTGGAAAGAACGAATTAAATGTACCGCGAATATCACTTATCGTTTGAACTACTAACAGTCTGGCATAGATTAACGGTATCGTTCTCGTGAGACAAGCTCCGATTCCTGTACAAGATTCTGCTTTTATTTAATACCACAGGAACATTTAGGAGAAATGATTTACGAGAATGAAAAAGCATCGTTTTTACTACGTTTTATCATTCTAGGTATCGTCTTTCAAAACTGTTAAGCAGGCCACACACGGTGAGGTTTACCTCGAGGCCTGGCCTCGCAAGGTTGTCTCAAATTAGGGGTGTTGGGTTTTCCGAAGCCTCGTTGTAATCTGTAGCGGGATGGTAGACCGTGCCGAATGCACGGACGTGAGTGAAAAGGCTGAGAAAAAGTCACAGAGAGAGGCTGTCTAGAACACAGGTGAAGAGTATGGGATTAGTTCTGATAATAATTATTCGGGTCAAAAAATATGATTTTACAAAGATTTGATCAGAGTAATGTGTCAAAACTGATTGGAAATGATTTATGTATGTACTGATTCCGTGACTTTTCTTACATATATCATAATAGAATAATGAGTTACTATTCCATCAATCATGAGTTCTGGCCCTATACTTTTTCTAGTAGTGTACGTACAAATTACCCACGAAACTTGAACGATCGTAAGATCACCCACAGGTCGGAACACATATTATAAATGCATAGAATCTGTACCCTATTTATTAATATCTCAGAATATAAGTACATAAGTACATATTAGCAGTATCTTACTTGCTTAAATTAATTTTATACATTCGTAGATAACGTCATATAAATTTGAATTAACTTCCTCTATCCTTAATTACAGTAAAGTATAAAATAGTCTATGGTGTACTATCATATGTTTTTTGTTTCGTTCGATATACAGGGTGTCCCAAAAATGTCCCCCGACCCGGAAATGGGGCACTCGGGGGGTGAATTGGAACAAGTTTTTCCTTAGCAACAATGTAATCTGAGGCTTCGTTACCGAGATATTAACGAAAAACCGCGACCAACCAGAGCGCGAGTTTGCCAGCCGAGTTCCCGCGCTAGCGGTGGCTACGTGCTGCGACTGGTAGGCAGCGTTACCGCGGGAACTCAGCTGGCAGACTCGCGCTCTGATTGGTTGGGTTTTTTCGTTAATATCTCGGTAATGAAACCTCAGATTACATTGTTGCTAAGGAAAAAGTTGTTCCAATTCACCTCTCGAGTGCCCCATTTCCGGGTCGGAGGACATTTTTGGGACACCCTGTATTTATTATAAGAAATGGCAGAGTGGATATAATATTTCTTTTTATTCGCTATGTCCGCATGCCATCAAAAAATGTCTGCAGATTGATACTGTCCAAACTTTAGTAAACATAACGTCATTAATTTCCATGTACATCGAACGTAAAAATCGAATCGCTAACAAAGAATAGCGCACAAAGCAGTAGACAGAGAACTTAGTTAGTTGGAGTATGCAGGCGACTCTATTTATGCATAGCACTACTTTAACATAAAGAGTGGCTTCCCAGCACCGATGTCAATACACACACCTCGTTCTCGTATTTTTGCACGATCGCCATATTTCGGTGGGTTATTAAGAAAACGTTCAGCATGAGATGATGCGCCCGCGAAACTACATCGTATAATAATTTCTAAGGGAGTTGCGAAAGTGGCGAAGTGCAGGCGCGCAGAAGAGGTATAGTTCGTGGTAGTAACCCTCAAAGTAACCCCTTTAAAAGTAATTGTCGCAACACCTGGTGCAGGGCTACACCCATCAGTCGACCCCCTTTGCAATTTCTTCCCTCGTGGAGAAAACATTCGGGCCGTTACGCGAAGACTCTACGATGGCGTGCCGCAGGCTGAATTATTTTAACTATTGGATTAAAGGGAACGCTCGATAAGCAACCCTCTCGAAGAAGCTAACCATCCAACGAGCGAAGTTGAAAATATTGAATGATGGGAAGAAACAAGTTCGAAGACTTTACGATCTGGAAAGAAGCAATTTTCCGCAATGGAAGTGGATCGCCCAAGGTTCCGAGAATTTATCAACCTTCCGCGGATGAATCGAAATCATTTTTTACAGCGTTCATAAAGTTAACATATCGAGCAGAGGTAAATAAGAAGCAGCGGGCTGTACGTCAAACTTTATGTATCCATTAGAGCAGTGATGGGCAACCGAGCCCGCTCGGGCATGTTGCCCGCACGGGCAAGTGGCGGGCAGCCGCGGGCTCCTGTGATGGCGACGCGAGACAGGAAACGTAACGACATATTTGCGTATTGGGATTCCTTGACCCTTCCGCTCATTTTAATATAAACTAGCGTATCACTTGTATAGATTAATAATCATTTATGTTTCGTTTTATTCAAAACAGATAGAAGCAACCTGATCTTGTGTCGGCCACGCGAAAATGGTGCCTTTATATTAAGTAGTATTATGTATAAGTAGTATTTAAAGCAATTGTTATTAAATTTATACAAATACCATTGCAAATATATGCGTTATTCATTAATCCCGCACTATCTCCACTCCTATTCGTAATATCAATTAACCAAAAAAGTAATAAGAAATAATAAATAATAACAAAATAATTAATTCTAAAACTTTTAAAAAAGCGCGGGAAAAATGGGGATTTATGGGACATTTTAAGCAAAAACTTTTTTAAGCAGCGCCATCTGGGGGCGCCTTTGCGAACTATCGAAGCAGTTCTGAAATTAGTTCCAATTTTCGTCACCAAAGTGGTCGGGGCGCCACTAAATGTCCCATAAATTCCCAAATGTTTCCGGTCCTTTTCTGAATCCAAGATGGCGGACAAACCTGCACGTTTTTAAGTTCTAGAATTAGACTTAAAATCAATTTTGACCCATATGGAATTTTCCTTTAGAAATACTAGTAAGTTTATAAGTTCAGTATCTAAAGTAATAAATGTCATTGTATAAAGTTTCTTATGGAGGGAATAAGAATCTATTTACAAAATATGAATAGTCATTCTGTATTATGGTCTATTTTACGAAAGAAGAGCCCTGAGGGGTTTCCGTGCCTCGGCGCGTGGTTTCGTGGCAGAGTTGGGCATAATCAATAACTTTCATTGCAATTACATTGTAATTTTAATTATAAACTATTTTCAATTAAACGCGTTTCTCTCACAACCATTTGTTTCAAACTTGCATGCAAGATGGATAAAAAAATGAATACTCCGTCAACTTGATACTTTACATACGTCCTTATGGTAGACATATATTATTGGAGAATGAACTTAAAAAATAAAAAAGACATAAACAAATGATATTTTCTTGTTAATGCATAGTACAAAAAAATCCTAGATTTTTATTCTGGATTTTGAAATTACTACTATTCTTGCAATCCTCGTTCTAAAATTTTAAAGTTTGGATCATCCTCCAACTACAAAAACAATTCCTCGAATAGATACACGTAAATCATGCGCATAAATTAGTAAAAACAGACGGCTAATCAATATGCTAATAGTGCCTTAAATACCCAGAGTTTCAAAAGATTCGATTGTTTGAGTTTTGCACAAATAATTGACAAACATAAGCTTCTTTTCAAAACGTTACACTAGTCTGACACTTTATCGAAATGCCAACCGAATTTCCTCGAATTGATACACGCGCCAGCCACCTACATTAGATAATTGGAACCATGGTAGCGCTTTTAAATCGCGAAACTTGCATCGAACTCGTCTAAAATTATCTTCACTTGAGGCGGCCGATGAACCACCGCAAAGTGCTGCGGACGACGCAACTTTCGAAAGTGAAGTTTCGCGAATTGCTCCGTGCCATTGGCGCGGCTCTCGTAACCACCAGAAAACGAGGCGCGTTGGGTGGCAGTAGCGGTGGAAGAAGCACGCTGGTGGTTGCGAGGGGCGAAGATGGCGATGTAAGGCCAGGCGAAAGCGTTCATGCACGGAGTTTCCGGAGCGATACATCAGAGTAGATAAGTAGCCTCGCGCACACAGTTAGGCTAGATGGAAATAGGCGAGTGAGAGATAACGCAAAGCACATAAACTCTCATACTGTTGCAATACAGTAAACGCACTCGCAAGCTGCACGCGGATAATGACGCTGACGCGAGTTTTCGTTACGTACACGGCAACCCGTGTAGACATTTCTTATGGCGGGAAGCATCAATTTTTAGTATATAACATATATCTTATTTATTTACTACAAATTTTATGTTATATATATATATATAACATAAAATATAAGGAAAATAAATGTTCAACAATACAACACGCAATTCTCACACTCGAACTCTACACAAACTCCACGATTCTCTCCACGATACTCTCCACGTAATGTCTCAATCAACTCTGGCTTCTCGTATTCACATTATAGAAGATGCTACATGTAACTGCGGTTTTGAAACGCAGGATCTAAATCACGTGCTTCGACAATGTCCTTTATTTGATTTTCAAAGAATCGAGCTGATGAAAAATCTAAGTAAATTTGGCTTATTTCCACCGCTTAATGTAAGATCTTTGCTCTACAAACGGAACATCGAGGCATGTTGTTTAGTTTATAATTTCTTTAAAAAATGTAACATAAGAGTTTAACG
The DNA here is from genome assembly GCF_001272555.1 of Dufourea novaeangliae. Classification (NCBI taxonomy): domain Eukaryota; kingdom Metazoa; phylum Arthropoda; class Insecta; order Hymenoptera; family Halictidae; genus Dufourea; species Dufourea novaeangliae. The sequence continues at coordinate 303,367 of NW_015374184.1, read as the reverse complement.
TTCCATAAGTAGTGTTTAAGCCATGAATAATGATTTAGTTATTAATACTTGTAACTCTTTTGTGTAATTAGTCGTAAGCCTTATGTAAAGTTTTGTAACTCTTTTTTCAGAGTTCAATCTAAGCTCAAATAAAAAAAAAAAATCTCTGGCTTCCCGCGCCCTGACCCGAAGGTCCCAATCCCTTTTCCAACGCCTTTTCCCACAAAGATATTCTAGAAATACCCCCCACGCCAAACTCACACAGAGTATATGGATCCATTCTCAGAAACGAAACCATACGCCCATCCGTACCTAACCAGTTCCATTAACTTTGAAATCTCCGCGATACATCTGCCAACGTGTAAATGTCTGTGGTTATTTCCCGATAATAAACAAAATTCTTTCATTCGTTTCTCGAGGTAATGCTGGTCTAATCGCAAAATTCGTGCCGCCGAACTGATGTTTACGAAGCGAAATGGAAAACTTTTGTCCGCGACCTATGGGACTCTGCCACCTGCGCTCTTAAATCCTAACGGTTTCTACTGTTATAATAAATAAAATGAAACCCGAGGAAAATCTAAGACGCAACAATATTTTAGATCTATTTGTTATATTATTTTTATATAATAAATAAAAATGATTCTCGACGATGCCATCAGAGCGGCATTTGGACAGGCTTGCTCTAGGCGTCTCTTCGTGATCCGATGTCGGACCAACTTTCCAGATAGCGGACCGTTTGAGAGCAACCGGGAAAAGTTGTCGGGAAGACTAGAATAAGAGAACGTGTCCCCGTCTGGAACGAAAGGTTGAATGATGCGGGCTGATCGAGGGAAAAGTCTTTGGCAACTTATCAATCGTAATTGCGGCCGATACGAAACTTCATATCTGCTTCAACTTTCTTCCTTTAATGACGAGAAGTAAACTTCTCAATTAATAATTGGCAGAATTCGAATGGCAGTTTCCCGGGAACTCAGTCCAACATCGATTTCCCCCTTACTTCGGCCTAGACGATCGTGCACTTATCGGCTCTATCACCATTTAATTACATCCATTGTTTGTTTTGACCCGGGCCGTTTCGTAGGCATGATTACTCTTCTACTAATCTACTTACATAACGGCATTAACGTTCTCAATATTATTCCACGGAATAGTTGTAGGATATAACGTTGTGATTCTAATTACATAAGGGTACAGGAGATGGTTCAGATGCAGGCTAGAATTTCGGATTTTGTTCTAATTTGGATATGTTGTAGTCTTTATCGATATATAAACGTACTTCAAAGCATTTTTGAAAATTTAACAAATTATAGATTTTACAGCTGTTTGAAATTTAGGGTTAACTTTTTTTCAATAAATCATAACTATTGAACTGACAAACTGATCGAAATGAGTCCTGTGGATGCTTATAGTGGAGACAGAACAGTACCTAATCAAAAGTATTTCAGTTAGAAGAAAATATTTTTTAACCATTTATTTTGTAACTGTTTCAAAGAAATGTAATTTTATAATACTAGGGCACAATTGAAAAATTGGAAAAAAATTGAGGATGTAGTCGGGGTTGTCTTCTTTATGGACAAATTTTAAAAAATGTGGAGACTTTAAAATGAATTGAAGTTGGCTAGCTTAATACCATACGGCTTGGCCGGTGAAGCTGGTGTAATTCGATGCACTTCAATTAATTTTCATACGGCTACTTTTAAAGTGTCCATATTTTTGAAGATATGCCTCTAAAGAGGACAAATAGGGCTATATCCTCATTCTTTTTTCAAATTTTTAAGTAGTTCGGCACTATAAGAACAGGGCATTTATTTAAAACAATTGCAAAATAAATCGTTAAAAAATATCTTTTTTTAACTGAAATAATGTTTATTTGGTACTCTTATGTTTCCACTGTAAGTACCCGCAAAGCTCACTTTTACCAGTTTATTAGATCAATAGTTATGATCTATTGAAACAAGTTTGCCCCTAAATTTCAAACAGCTGTAAAATCTAAAATTTGTTAAATTTTCAAAAATCCTTCGAGATACGTTTATATATCGATAGAGACTACGACATATCCAAATGGGAACAAAAGCCGAAATGGTGCTCCAAAAGGTGTCTAATTTCGCGTGGAATGACCCCTAGTTGAAAGTATAGGGTCATGTTAGATGCTTCATCTTAGCGGGAATAGTGTGAAACTACGACCAAAGAAAAAAAAAAGCTTATTTTAACTCCATATTATTTTAGATACCTTGTGTTACACCTTAAAAATTTTTAACAATTTTGGCAATAAGTCGTGAAGTAAGAGTGCTAACCCATATTTAGACCTTCTTCCCTATTATTCATAATTTTTATGTAAGAGCGTTGGAAAAATTAGAGGGCCCAAGCGGGATACGAACTCACGTAGTATTGAACTATGCATTTATTTAAAAAAAAAGTGTCTAAATGATGCTTAGATAGATACATATTTTGTATGTGGCTGGGCAATTGACAGTGTATTATACATATTGCTTAGGCAGTTGCTTGTCCAGTTCGTAATTCTTGATTTGTAGAAAATACTTTCTACAACAAATTTATGTGAATGTCAGAAATAATATTCTCTAAAGTTTAAAAATTTAGATTGACTTTATTTTTAGAGACATAATATGAAGGACTCTTTAAATTATGAACAAACAATTTATTTAATAATAATTTAACAGAAGTATTTTCGCCTTTTTTTAAAATGTCGATAGCTTATAACTAGTATTTAGAAATATAAAGTAAGTCTATAGTAGCTTTAACTTTACCTAAAATATTACAATATATTGCATTTTATAATGAATTTTATATTCTAACTTCAGAGATATTTGGTATGGAAGCATATTATCGAACGCCTGTCTCCTTTCATGATCCTCGACGAACGCAAACACCTGCAGAGTATGTAACATTCCATAGGTATGTAGTAGCGTAGAAATGCACCCTTTTGGAGTCCGCTTTCTGTCAGACAGTTGATTGGTGGATCTATTGTTCTCTGAGCCGCAGACCTCATTGTTTGAGGGAAATCGTTAATTACTCGCGTAATTAGACCTGGGAATCTCATTTACATTCGTGTTTCGTATAGGCGTGAAATTTATTGTGACATTTCTTTGCCTTACTGTATTTCGGATTAAAATTTCTCTAAAAAATTGTTTTTTGGTTTACTCTCAATTTGAAATTTTTAATTAAAACATTTATCTGAAAGTAGAGAATTTCACGAAAAAGAGTATAGAAAGAACAGTTGAGAATAACGTGTAAGATTGATTTTATGTTAATTTTAACAATTTGAATACAAGAGGTGGTGCTGAATTGACATACTACTGGAAGAAGATGTAACAAGAAATTACCATAGGTACTATTCAAAATTTTTGGTACCGTTTTCATGACTATACGCGTATACATAAACGCAAAAAAGGCTTAATTCGTACAAAATATTTCTTTTATTAAAAATAATGTGAGGCTTCTTGCCGGGCCAAGAGTTTCATTCATTTTCCCGCAGTAATTCGAAGTAACTTTTTATATTACTCGTTATACTCGTCGTAAAAAGTTTTAGTATACTAATGGTAAAAAGACTGCTCATTTAAAAATCTCTGCGCCACGTGCAGGGAATAATTGTACTCTATACGTACAAAATATTTGAAATATGTGAGACTCTACCAGTTTTCGGTATACATGTATAGTTTTGGCTGTTGCATCAAACAGAATAATTAATGAAGTTACGATATTCCGGAGATACGCTTCACAGCTTGCTTTCATATTATTTTTGCTAAAATTAGGCATATTCTAACATACATTTTGACTTTGTTCAAACTTTCATCAACGGCAAATTTCATCCTTTCACTTAGAATGACTTCAAGGAATTTGTGCCATTCTTGAATTTTTTAAAAACAAACTAGCTAAATAAGAAAAGTAAAATAAATTATTTCTATAGTCAACATGCCCAAGTTAATTATTGTTATTATCAAAATTATTCGATTTTGTGATACAGATTGATAGTTACAGAAGAATATTCATATTTACTGAAGTAGAATATACCTAGTAGAAGTAGAATATACCCAAGTTTTAAACTAATAAGTGACTAATAGGCCGGAAAATGGTATTATGAGGAATTACGATCTCGTAGAACGATCACAGAAATATATTTTTTCTAGAATGAAAACAATTATAATTTGAAAATTGTTGAAACAAATCAACATTTAAAAATCGCATTACATTTAAATCATTCCCATAAAGAATAAAGAGTCTTCCTGACTTGTATATTACTATTAGTTATTTATTGGTTAAGTGCACTAAATAATGCAATACTTTCTCCTTATAATAACGTCTTATAGAGCCCCTGATAATCTTAATAGAATTCTCCTTTCGTCACTGAGTAGCTGATAATAGGTAGATCTAGCTTCAGTCTTACCGATGGTAAGAGAAGAAAATATAGATGAGTTATGAGTTAGTGATAAAAAACTAGCAGAATCAATGGCAGAATTGTATGCACTATTCTCTATAATCGCCTTATCAGTCTTGATGTATGCACTTATAGGAAGGGAATACTACAGTTTTACATTTAACTCCTGCAGCCTAACGCCTGTAAACTGTACGAACCTACAAATTTGCAACAATTCTTCATGATTTATATATCTGTTTTATTTATTTCGTTAATAAAAGGATGTTCTGTATAAACACTGCAATAGGATTTTTACTCCTAAAGTACTGTAAACGTCGTCAGAACGAAGGAATTAAAAATATTTTCTATGAAAACGTAGAATAAATAACAAATATTAGTTGTACACTTTCTGCTTATTCTTTCCTCGGGAATTACGTCTTCATAGATTCTATCGTTTTTTTATTAAGGATCTTGTGTTTCTCCATCTAACTCGGTAAGGCAAGTTGTGTGATAGAACCATGCATAGATGTAAAAAATACTGGAAACTGTATCGCATTTATGCAATAGGGGAAAAAGAAAGCAAGCAAATCAGAGTAGTATAGATCAAAGAGAAACGAAAGATGGGAACGAACTGCTGTGAACCTCGGCGCCTGGTAATCCATCATGCACTGTGCATGTCAGTTCCGTGGCAGTCGCTTGAGGCTAAATCAATCCACGCATTTCATTCCAGTGACTGCCTTCGAACCCGTCATTTTTCACCGTGCATCGGCGACTGCATCATCGTTTTCTGATACGAAAGGAGTACTCAAATGTCTCGTGGCAGCCTCGTTGTTTCTTCTCTATGGAAAACAGCCTTTCTTCTTTGTCCCATTGATAGACGTGTACAAATTACTGGCGCGATAACGTAAGCTAGAGGAATTTTTGACGACGTGAAAGTATAATATTTACAACTGATAGATTGGATGGATTAACTCTCTGATTGCTAAATCATTCACAAACGGATGGTGTGACTTTTCGATCGGAATTAACATGTTGGTTGCTGAAATTTTCACTGTTCAGAGAATATCATGGTAAAATGCAATGACGTATAAGCTAATAAAATCTAAATATCTACATACGTATTGGTGTGTTTACTTATTGTTTTTTACCATTACTCGACTATTATACATTTGAAACCACAGTAATGTTTCGATGAGTGCGACAGACTCGGATCCGCTTCGGAACATTCATTGCAAGGCAGAAAAGTTTTCAGCCCTTCATAAATTTGTTTTTTGCACGAAGCCGAGCCTCTGCTTAGCTTCTGTTTACTCTGTTTTGATTGATTTCAGACGGGGAGCCTCCTAGTAGTGGGAATAACGCTGTTGTTCGTGTCGCATTCATCGAGGAATCACTGTACTAGAGTTACTGCTTGGTCGTTAAATTTCTATGCACTTAATTTTGATTGACTTGTAAAAAATTATTTCTTCTTCTATGGTATACTATTTTTTAACATACATAATCCTCGTTCATTATTAGTCACGGGAGAATCGTGTACCAATCGTTGAACCATCGTGTGAAATCGAGCTCCGCGTGTGTATAATATTTGAGTGTGTTTATCTATCAGCCGCCAAGGAAATACAATCATAATACCCAACAATACTTTTTTTTTTATTACGGGTTTTACATTGCATCGATCTACAAAATGTTTTTTATATTTTTATCCGGTTATATATTATGGTAGATTTTGATGTCCTTTAGGTAGTGCAGGGTGTTTTTTATCTGTTTCTGTGATGTCAAAGCTTCAGTTGATGTTATTTTAAATTTTGCCTTTGGGTGTGGTATCTTCTGCATTCGAATAGTAGGTGGTCGGTCGTGATGGTTTGTTTGCAGACTATATACTTTTGTTATTTATGTTGTGATAGTGAATAAAAAAATATTTCGAGAGGCTTTAAAAAATTCCGTGAGATAAAAAGGATTTCGATATTTCAAGAGAGATTCTTTTTTAGCGCATTTTTATTAATAGTTCCGGACTCAGTTTGTGAAATTACACTTTCTGAAATATTAAATGTCATTATAAAACACTTCATATAATATTTTCTATTAAAAATCCAAAAGTACAATTTTTTACTGTTTGTATGACGAAAAAGAAACACGATTTTCTCGATAACGTAGCTTCGTACTATAGATATGTACAAGGGGAATATTTCTTTTTAGAAAAGTGCTTAGAAATCTTCTTATCCAGCTGTACATTAGCTTAGATCACTTCCAAATATAGCGAGCCAAACGACTTTTATTCATATTATATTCAACATAATAAAATACAATCATACGTAATGATTATTACCCCAATAGTTTTATAAAAATTAGAACTAAGAAGTTAACGAAATCTTAATCCATCGATATTCATGCAGTCATATAATTCGCATAATCCTATTCAATAATCTTAAAATTATTCGAAACACATCTCCAAAAGTCTAAAGTTTTGATCATCCACTAGATTCCATTCGCGTATTCACCCTCTGAATCACACTATACGGTACATCAATACGAACAAATTCTGTTCCCTACTTACATAAAACCACCCCGACTTATATAATTTTGTTTTCGAGTTCAGAACAAAATCAAACAATTGTTCGGTGCCAACTAGAGATGGCGTGAACAGCTACTTGTGAATCACTCGTGATTCGATCACGTTCGTTCCCAATCACGGTGATTTTTCACAGTGATTCGTGATTTCTCGTGATCGTTTCTGATTGGTGGAGAAACCTAACAGTTCTTTACACGCGACACATAATCTGTATATTTTATATTAACGACATCAAAACACAAATTCGAGTTATATCGTATAAAGTGAAGAAATAATTAGAAACAATAAAGAATAATGAATAAATTAATGATTATAAATTATAATCTACATGTTACCTAGCAAATCATTCTTTTAGAATTTCTTGTTTTTTCTACTGATTTTTACAAACACAAATAGTAATGTAATTCATCGTAAAATCATATCGAATACGTTTTTCTGTTTAAAGATCAAGGACTTACAATCGCAGTGAGCAAATTCACTCCAGATAAAAAAATCGCAATCGCGGTCGTGAATGAAGTTAAATCATGAAGTTAAACCATCTCTAGTGCCAACACATAAGAACAAGGGATTCAAATCACAGGGTGACCGTTTGAGTGAAATTTGCAGATGAGACGCAAAAGTAAAATAAATTCAACCCCTGGTGTCGCACACGCGCCATAAGCTCCCTACTCGCAACGCTGCCCGTCGCCTGACGCTTTCTCACGTCGCACTGCCACGGATCCTGTAATTAAATTCGAATCCATGGAGGCGACGTGACAAAGTAAATGAGCAACGCCCAGGCTACGCGCGTCGTGGCGCTTGCACTACGTTGTGGTACCATCGCTACCGGCACTCTTCCACTGGCATTGACAGTGAACGTCGCCCAAGAGACGCGAAATTGACAAATGTGAAAGGCGAAATCGAAAAGGAGAACGAGAGAGGATATCGGAGCACGGAACGCCGACAATGTTTGTGCGCCAGCTCGCGCTCGTGTCTACTCCCCCCCCCTGTCTATCAACGTGTGTGCGCATGCGCACGCCATGTGAACGTTAGCCGCGTCAAGGGCTCAATTAACGAGCGATAACGAACGCCTGAGAGTAAATACGATGACGGGGAGACCGAACAGGTTTAATTCGTGAGTAAACGCCGACGGATGTCTTATTCGTTTGATACCCGAAATCACGCAAACTGCATGACGCCCCGAGCCCTCGTCGCCGCTCGTCTGCGTGTCACAGATTAATAATGGGCCAAGGAACCGGAAAATCTCCACGCACTTTCCAATGTTTACCGATCGTACTGGAAATACTAGTCGGAAGAGGAAGAGTGTCGTTTTGAACTGATTTGGAGTATTAAAAATGTTATTTTCAAAGGTCGTAATACCGTATTATGATAAGTATATTTGACGTTAGTTTTGTGATTGAATATGATTAACACAGCTTCTTTCTTTGTTTCAAAATTATACAGTGTACTCCATCTTGAAGGTAGTATTTAACATAACATAAAATCATTTACATTGAATTCTAAAGTTAAGGTGGATTTGGTAAATTTTTAATAATTATAAATTTAGTTGAAAATTTGACAGAACATTCTTAACATTTTCAACTTCCGATTCTTACCAGTAAATCGGAATGTTAACAATAAAATTATTGGAAATGAAACGTTATAAAAATTTCTTTTTAACACGAGCCTTGTGGAACTGTAGTTGATAATGAAAAATTAATCACTTCTTATTGAGCTACAAAAAATGACATTTTCATAAAACATTAGGTGATTATAGATTTTTATATGAAGATTATGATGGCACAGAAAAGAAGATATGTTAACGAACAAATAAAACTAAAAATTAAGATTGAAGCATACAAACGTAAGTTTCAATGCGTTTAGTAATATCTTTAACGCATGTCTGTTATGAGCGACAACGTCTCTCGTTTTCCTTTGATTTGTTCGACGAACATTCCAACTTTTTCCATTTATTTGTAATTTGTTTTCCATTTAAGTATTTTGAAGTAGTTTCAAATATTTCTCATTCAAATTAAATTGAATACGAAAATTTCACTTCCTATCTGATTACCAGATACAAAAGTAATATCGCACTTCTAAGGATAAACAATGTCCTCGACAACCATCGATTCCCTTGACCTGTTGCATAAAATCTAAAGGCAAGGGAAAAGAAGAAAATATTTCCTCGTGGCATCGTAACGCGTTTCTCCCTGTCTTCGTCGCGTGGGGTTTAGGCGGTAGGGAAAAGAAAAGCGAAAAGCCGAATGGAAGGAAAATAGAGGAGCAGTGAAGGCGTGCTTTCGAGGGCGACGGGCGCCGGCGCGTTCCATGGTTCCTCTGCACAGAAAATATTAAGCCGCGTTTCTTTTTCCTTAACTTTGAGACGAGACGCGGCCCGCGTTTACCATTCGCAGCCTATAATAAATTGTGCATGGCGGAACATTTTAACAGCCTTGTTTCTTACTGTGGTTAAAGCACTGCAAAAGAAGCAAAGGAAGGGAAGAAAAAATCGGAGGGAGTGCACGAGAAGTAAGAAAAGAAATAGACGTGGACTGGTTCGAAAGGGAGAAAGGTAGGCGAGGGGTAAGGGCGGTAAAAAGTGAGATGGAAGGACTGATGACGGGAAGGGATAAAGGCAGGACGAAAAGGGCAAGGCGGGAGACGAGGGTAAAATGTCTGGTCGGGCGGCCAACCCCCTTAACTCAAAGGGTAGACGGCACTTGGAACCGGCGTGTGGAAAAGAGAAACTCTAGGTAGAAAACGCCGAAAAGGCAACGTATGCACCGATTCCTTCCGCCTAGACTGTGTTCCCATCCCCCTGCCGGCTAGCCAGCCAACCAGTCAGTCCACCATAACTGCGCGCGTTTTCATCTTGGCGCAAAAGCGTTTAGGTATGTGTACGCTGACCGTCCTGCAAACTCATTAGGAGCTGAAATAAATACGATGCAGTCGGTGCGTCGGCTGTTGGCGCGCTACGTCTGATTATGGAGAATTTCGTGCTAGAATCACAAAGTTTCTTTTATACACCACGCTGTTAATACAAGGTGTTGCAAAATAGCTTCGAATTCCGGGAATGAGGGGTTTCTAGGATGATTTGAAATAATTTTTTCCTTAGTAAAAATGTTATCCGAGGCTTTGTTAACAAGATATTAACGAAAAACCCCGACCAATCGGAGCGCGAATTTGCCAGCCGAGTTCCCGCCCTAGCGGTGGCTACGTGCTGTGATTTGCAGCCAACGCTACCGCGGGAACTCGGCTGGCAAACTCGCGCTCTGATTGGTCGGGGTTTTTCGTTAATATCTCGGTAACGAAGCCTCAGTTTACATTGTTGCCGAGGACAAACTTGTTCCAATTCACCCCCCGAGTGCCCCATTTCCGGTTCGGACAACATTTTTGTTAAACCCTGTATTTAAGTTACTTGCATATTTCAAGCCGAAGTTACTCGATTCTTTCGAGTACTCGACTCGGATCGAACAGCGAGTCTCGGCTCGGTTCGATATTCGAGTTACCCGAATATTCGAGCTTTCCGACAGCACTAGTTCAGACATTGTTTCCTCGTGAACTATTGTACATAGTTTCTCAATAAACTCCAACATGACACAGTTTCAATTATGAAGTCAGTTGTTCTTCGTAATGGAATTGCCTTGTTCGGTGTAGATACTCGTGACGCATAGAAAAGACGGCAGGTCCACGCTAGAAATTCGACGCGAACAAGAATGCAATGAGGAACAAAACATAGAAGCAGTGAGATAGAAAGAGACGAGAAATATTCCACACGGCCCATTTCACTTTTGGGCGTGCCCTCTTTGCCTCGTCTCGTTCTTCGGCGCTAGGCGGACTCCGGTCGTTACATCTTTCTATTGAAAACTTCCCTGAAAAGTACGAATTTCGCGACAGATAAGGAAGAGGGACTTCTGCACAAGGAAGGAATATGGAAGAGGCAAAGGAAAAGGAAAAAAAGTAAGAGATTGATGGAAGTACGTGATGCATGGAGGCAACAATGTCGTCGAAAGAAAGAGAAAACACCTAGATTGCTCGAACGGTTTAATTTAAACCGTTGAGTGTAGGAACGAGTGGCCGTTGAGGAGGGACGACGGTGTTCCGAGGGGACGAAAGCCGGAAAACAAGCGCCTTACGTTGGAAAAGCGATATTTTTGGCGAGCCCCCTCCTTCATCATATTTTTGTTTCTTTCATACGGCCTTTTTTTCATGCGAACCAAATTATAAGGGGCGTTCTTAAATTGCTATGTTCACCTTTAACAACTTGCTGTATTAACACCGACATATGGATATAAAATTAACTGTATTTTAAAAAATTGTATAAACCATTGCACTACAAAATCTAGATCAAGATTAATTAAAACTTTTCAAATGTAATATTATACATTCTTATACATAATACAACAGCGTTTGTTAAAATAAATTTAACGCTGTGTAATGTATGGAGATTCAATGTAGAAGAAGGTCATACATTAGTGAGACCTCAAGGAGTCAAGTGAGCGGAAATTGCGGGTCGTAAGTTAGCTGACAATGAGCGTTCGTGACCCTGCTACGGACTCGGACCAACTCACTCAGATGTTGACCAAGTATTACTGCTGTGGCGAGGTCGCTTAACATCGTAGCAAATATTAAAAATTAAGGATCATTCAAAATGCCGTAAACGAATGAGATTAATTTTCACTTTTCAGTTCTTAATTTGTAATAACAAGAATCATTTAATAGTTCTATTATTTAGGTTGTCCTTCAACATGTCGACAATTGTTGGAAACACAGTTTTCCAATCAGCTTAACAATTCCATTTCGGTTTTTTTCAATATGTTATCCGTTATTCTTCACTAACATTTTCAATTACTGACTCGATAATAATCTGTTTTGAATAACCTCAAAGGAAAAAGTCAGACGAAGAAAAGCAGCAACATTTAGTCGACAACAAAGTGATTTGGTTCGAGTCCGTAGCATATTCACATTACACTCCTTGAGATCTCACTAATTAATGACCATTTACACATAATATGCCCCCTCCCTGATACTAAACAACTTTGACTAAAAAAACAATTTACTAAAAAATCTACCTACCAAAATATACAGATGTAACAAAACTCTTACTATGGGTGAAAAGGACATGACGAGTGCGAAGATTAAATAATTAAATAATACAAAGTTGTTTTGTCAGTAATTGACGATTAGATACCTCTAAGCGGTCTTTTACAAACATTGAACACACTTGTTATACATTTTGCAATTTAATTCTGCATTTCTCCTTGTAAGAACAATCACTCAAATGTAACCCGCCACTTTTGATGTAATTTGGTGCAGTGGTAGTAGATTGGAAAACATTTAACACGTATTTTTTTAGCTGTTGATATTCATATCTATGGGGTGAAAGCAGCTGTCAAAGTTGCGAGTGAAAAATATAATTTCATGTTTTATTGTGTTAAATATATTTTCATTTTCATGTGTTTTATTTAATAATAAAACTAACTACCCAAGCAGTTTTTTGGAATACCACTTTATTTAAAAAATATATTGATAATTATTTACTTTTTGCATATTTATGTTACTAACTGTTGTTTCACTTTTTCATAAATTAGTTAGATGACAGTAGCTAAAAAAAAATACGTGTCAAATATTTTCCTTTACCTCTACCTCTGTGGAAAATTTCATAAAAACCAACGAGTCATACATGAGTGATGTTCGTTGCTAGTTTCACTTGTGTTCCGTTGTGAAAACAGGTGTCACATCGTTTTTGAAGTACATTACACCATCCCTAAAATACTTTCGCAGCCCAAGTTACAAAACAACCCCAAAATATAAAGTGACAATTAATGAATTTATGAAAGGTGCATAAAGTGTACCAAAAAAGATATATGATGTGAATTATAATTCTTTAAAAATCATCTACGCACATTGTTCAGGAACTTGTAGTTGATAGAATATTTAATTAATTTTAAACTAAAACACGCCCATACACGATCCGTTGCACAGTACGGTACTTGTATGGATTAGCCCCCTCGTCCAGCGACTTGCCTCAGCACCACACCATGTTAAGCCAACATATTCTGTGATCCGCTTTAGCCATTTCAATTTTGTTGTCCCCGCGTGTCGCTTCTCTTCCGCGTCTTCGGTGTCCTGAGAATATCTACAGCTGCGTCTACTACGGGGAAGAGAAAGAGAGATATAGCCGACTCTCTCGAGCCTTCGAAGTAGTGTTGCACTTCCACCTCAGACTTAGCAACCTTTCTACCGTGGCTTGAAAAATAAAATGGGGAAAGAAGGAAGATAGACTTTATCTTGGAAATTATCAATATAATCCTTCTCCTTGCGGGTAATCACAGGATAACAGATATGTTATAAATATTTAAAGGACCGAGGACTAATTGTAAGTTTGCTTGTAGAGCTTTGTTATAGAGATTCTATTGAAGCTAACAATAAGTCACTTTTTAGACGACAAATGTTAATTTAGATAGAGTCGGATTGTATATAAACAAACCGGATACAAAACTTTTATTTTATTAAATAAAAATTATTTTGATCTTATAGAAATTTCGTATTAAAGATTAACATTTGACGACTTACAAGGAAAGTATCCCAGGTGTCCACCTCTGGTTGCTTTGGTTTTCATATATATTTTGGAGGACCGAAAATTATCAGCCCATTTTCATATTTAGGGGGTGAAACGACCCCTCAAAGTTTCGACCCAGAAGTACTATCTCGAAAAGTAGAGGAGATACACAAAAATATTCAATGGCCGAGTTTCATGGCTTTTTATGTATAATAGTATGGTGCTAACAACTTTTCAAAAATATAATTTGATTATAACAAAAAATTTTTTTATAACTTTATTGTACAATTTACTGAAATTTACATAATGACAAAAAGTGACGGGGATTACATTCCAAATCTATTGGTATTTTTTTTAAATTGCCTCCTACAGTATCGCAGTTTTTTATTATTTACATTGTGCGCACGCCTGCTGTTTCAGTTCTCGATTACGTTGGTTTTCGGAGAATGTATTACCGAAGGTTTTACGGTTCATATTTGTCACAAAACTGATATTTATGAAAAAAATGTTTTAAACAAAATGCTTTTTTACACCAAGAGACATGAAAATGTTTATGGTTTCTCAAGCTGTTGTGAACGAAATTTGTAGAAATCAAATTTGAATATTAAATGTATTAATGTATAATCCACTATTTTTTAACATGGCGTAGGCAGTTGGTAAATAGGGGGAATTTTAGTAATTTGGCTAACGTCTACGAGATTGTTTGGTTCAAGTACATTTTCAATTAACACTATGTTAAACCTTTAGTATGTCTTGACCTCAGTGCGTTTCTATTTCCTGAAGAATATTATTTTGTCTTAGAAAGTATACAGACCTTTTTACAAATATCCATGAATCGCTTTCCTTATCATTATTTAATACAGATAGCTGAACTGCGGATCGTAATACAGTTACGATAGTACAAGTTTTTAATATCGAAATAGTACAAATCGCGATAATGGAAATAAATGTTAAAGTTAGCCAAAAGGAATGGACGCGTAAATAATTGCCAAATGTTATATTACAAAAACATTTACAGAAATGTAACTTTCTGTGTTACTTGAATTTTAGATGAGAAATCTTTATTAAGATTGTAATCATAGTATCACTTCTGATCGAGCTTTAAATGTTCTTAATATAGGAAAACGTCGGTATAATAGTTACAAACTATGTGTTCAAGAAATTGTGTTGTAACTGAATGAAGAAATATGAACTCACCGAACTAACCTTTGCCATTAATTCCTTATTTCGAAATGAATTTTGTAAGTGTGAAGAATATGATATGTCTATATTGTATTAGTTATATCTTGATTAGTCGTGAGCTTTTATTCAGTAATATTCCTTTTGTAGATAGAAGAAACATTACATTAATGCCAAGGATTTTTTTCGTTACAAGAAATATAGCATTGAAGTGGTGATTTCTTCTGCAAGAAGAAAAAATCAACAGTTGTGTATAAAACTTCTTCCACAAGAAAAAAAAAAAGTATTTATGTATCATACTTTACTGTACAATCGAAAAGTTTTCTTTATAACTCTTTTCCAGTACCTATAATAAAAACATCATTATAAAAAATTAATTTTGCTGCACAATTAATTGAAACGTCTCATATCCCCGTTCGATTGTTGATTCGAACCGCGAATGTTACAACAAAACCCACGTTCTTCTACAAATCGACGATGCAGTATCGTTAAAGGTTTCTCGGCAGCGTTCCAGCGACTGCATTTTTATCCTGTTGATCACAGAATATAAATGACCCGGGGTTCCGTCTACGAAGAGTACAAATACATAAACGATACGTGGGTATGCGTCGCTTCGTCTTTGTTCGCGCCCTCGAAATCAGATTAACACTGGGCCGATCAACGCCTACGAAGCGACCAGTTCCAACACCATTCCTCAAGATGTAGGTGCGCATTTCGTCCAGCACTCAGATTCGTATACGAGACATTCCGATAGGATCACCAATTATTCTCGGGGCTGGAAGCAAAGTACCAGCCTGTCAATTATCTACCTGCACCGTGAACCCATGACCATGAGAAACGATGCTCGTTCGATCTCGACAGAGGCCACGCTAGGTCGTTATACGCCATTAATATGCGCCATTCATTCGCGACCGAGTTAGACGACAATGCTTTTTCAAGCATCCGTCTCTGATTTATGATAGGCCAACATTATTCCTGTAATAAGACGAGCTGCTTAAGGGATCATGCTCAGTCAGGAGGCCAAAAAAAGAGTGTTCTTTGGGAATTTTTTTCTCGAAAACTATAAGACCTTTTTCAAAAAATGTGTTTGTGTTTCAAAGATGGTAGTTTCTAGATTATAAGGTAATTTTTTTATTTGAAAATATTTATTAGTAAATAAATGGTGAGCGATCTCCCAGATGTCTCTTCACAAAAAGTGGTTTGTCGTGATAACTGTAACTTCGTAACGGTTCATGTGAAATTAAAAATTCAGTAAGATTTATGTAATGGAAGAACCAATCTTGTCCTTGATAAAGTGCGATTTTCACCTAACAAATCACTCGTTTTTGGTCAATTAAAAAAAACGTATGGAACGAACAAAAGAATCCTTCGTTCAAGGACAAGTTTCTCTGATTTGAAATAAGGCGCGAAAGGCTTCATGTGAATCGACACAGTAGTTTTCGAGAAATATTAATCACCGATTTGAAAAATATAGTTTCGAGAAAAACGTGTTTAAAGTTTCAAGTCAAGCTTACACTTATATAAAATGTTCATTTTTTAACGCCTGTAACTCTGTCATTTTTAATTGGATTACCTTGAAACTTGCACAGAATATTCTCGAGATGTACTTAAAGAAAATGTACAAAGTGAAAAATCAATTTTTTGAAAATTTCTGACTGAGCATGACCCCTTAATTGATAAATGGAGCAAGTTTCCTCTTGGTTCTGTGAAAAATAAACTTTAAAGTTTATGCACTGTATGAGTAAATGGAAGGTTAATTTGGCCTTCCATTTTTATTTAATTACAAATGACTGTTCGTACGACGTTTTCTGTGCGGATGTGTTCTTGTAATTTTTATGCCTAGGTACGTACGTGTGTAACTAATTGCATAATCAAATAGTCCTGATCTCTTCTCTACTAATTAATACTTTATTGATACATAAATGATTCTTTAACATACCATAAACTATTACGTTATCCTAGTTCTTGGATAAGTAAATAAAAATATAAGATTAGATTTCTCCAAAAAATTCCATCTCACTTCCTTTCGTGAGTATTCAAAATAGGCGCTAAACTGTCGCGACATGTAATGTTCATCCAAAGAAACGAGATCTCTTATTACTTGTGTTTTACGAAACATTTGTTGTTTACTTACGTACGTATCGTTCCAATAAATTGCAATTATCTGTCATTCGTTATTTCTAAATTTATTTTTTTCTAATTCCATACACAATTAACATTTATCTGTTATATATTCTGCTTTATTGGTAATAAACAAACTTTATACGTATATTTGTTAGATCTACATGGGCAGCACTTTTCTTTTCCTACGGTATGCCAATAAAATTTGGCCTTTTTTCGGCACCCTCGTGCAGGAACGTTAAAGAAATAATTCTTTCAGCTGTCAGGGGACCTGGAAAAACCAAGGCTATCTTTATTCAGAAGGGAGTAGGCTTATTCGGGACCGAAATTTCACGACGTCCCCAAAGAGCAATACGTCGATTCTGCACAGCGGTTTAATTTATTCGGGACCGAAATTTCACGACGTCCCCAAAGAGCAATACGTCGATTCTGCACAGCGGTTTCATGACTCGTTAGCCCGAAAGGGACATCCTAGTAGGCTGGGATTTGGGTAAAGTCGAGACTCGGTTCTCGAATTTGCATACCTAGTTTGTGTGTGTACACGTGCAATTTGTTACCGCCGCCATTGCCGCAGCTACTGCTGATTGCTGATTATTCACAGATGCTAAAATATACACGGCTGAGCCCGTGCCGCGCGGAGTTTGTGTACACATGTATGAGGGTTGAGGCAGTGCAATCGTTCAACGTACAAAGTATTCATACGCTGTTGATCAAAGTATATGACTGGATGTTATGATTATTGAAAAGAAAAAAAACAGTTTTTGTGAGAGTTTTACTGTTTCATTTGAGATCGAATCATCGCATTTATTCGTCTATGCCACCGGATGAAAGTGAATGTGTAGTGATTTATAGCGATATTAACGAAGATGTACATACAACCGACGTTACAGGGGATGCCAAGTACTGCTTATACAGAATCATTCAGATTCCTGCAATGGTAAGTAGTCATTTTTCTAACCCTTGTGCACTGTTCGGGTCAATTTGACTCGAATCTATTGTTTAATTCTTGATTGTGTTTTTTTATTATGGAAATGTGTAAGTTAATTAGACACCGATTGCTTGCATACCTTACAATATAGCGGTACATGTCCGTAACTCGATTTCCATTATAGACAAATTCATTTCAAGGAATAGTAAGTAATATAAAGTTTAGTGGACAGCACAGGAAGGCCAAATGAATAGAGAAACTCAACAACTTTATTTGCAAGTTATTACTGAGGTTTTGTTCACTAGATATATAGGGTGTTAATACAAATATGGGACATTTTTACAGAGTAGGCTCTAACTGTCAAACTAACAAAATATCGAATCCACACACGCCAAGTCGGATGCCATTTATATGAAATATAGTTTACTTAAAAATATTTGCCACTTAAATGGCATTAAGGGGCACATCTTATAAAGTACGTGTTTTTTTTTTAAATGGGAACACCTAAATATCCACGTTATTACTAGTTGTATGAAAAAATTCCAGAAGATAAAGTTGCAGTGTCTCAAAGGGTTAATCCATTGATGGAAAACATGTTCTCTCAGGGTTAATTTGTTTACATGATTTCAAGATTACCGTTTTTTTTTTAAATGGAACCACATATTTTTTTGTTTATATTCTTATACATTATAGAGTATAGAGGATGGAGTTACAAATTCAACCACCTGAAAAATCTACCATTTTGCTCGTCTGATTTCAAGATATTCACGTTAATATGAATAATAAACCTATATAATAAACCTATGTTTATTATAATACGCATAATTGACAGCGATAACCGAGGCACCATGGACTATTAAATGCATTATGTTCTTATTTCTTCTTCTGTATTCCTAGTGGAAACTGTGAAAGTGATTAAAATATGTTACACGGTACAAGAGAAAATTGATATACTTCTCATTTATGGTGAAAGCAAACACTGTCTCAAACAAGAGGTGCGTTTATACAGTGAAAGATTATAAACCCGTAACATGCATTTCCCGTTATTTTGCGACAGTTTAAGCAAACCGGTAACGCGGATGCTAAGAAACGCGACAAAAGGAAGACCGTAACGCATGAAGAAAATGCCACTTGCATTGAAGCTGCAGTGTCTCACGATCCGCATACAAGTACTCGGCAGTTAGAGCGAGATAATGGTATCAATAGAAAAATTATTCTTCGAATACTTCATCGAGAGAAATTCCACCCATATCATGTAAGCTTACATCAGGAGCTCTACAGGACCGACTATTTTAATCGTATGCAATTTTGTCAGTGATTCCAGCATCAACTGGAAGTGGACAATGCTTTTTTTGCTAAAGTTTTTTTACGAAATATGTAATATTGGTCTCTTGAAAACTCAAGATGGATGAGAGACGTGGAAAAACAAAGATCGTGGACTGTTAATATGTGATGTGGTATTGTGCATAACAAAATCGTAAGACCGTACTTTATCGAAAGGACACTCACAGGACAAAAGTACGCTGGATTTCTCGACCAGATTTTACCAACCCTTTTAGAAGACATACCATTAAGTATTCGGCAACGTACGTGGTTTCAACGCGACGGCTGTCCGACTCACTACTCCAGGATTGTAAGAGCAACACTGGATTCAAAATTTCTGTGACGTTGGACGAAGGGAAATGGTAGAGTGGCCAGCTCCGGATCTAACTCCACTAGATTTCTATCTATGGGAGAAATTAAAGAATATTGTTTGTCAGGAAAAAACCTACGACCTCACAAGATACGAGGCAAACAATTACCAGGGCATGTATTTTAATTACTCCGCAGGAAATAGAAAATACATACAGATCATTTACCACGAGACTTCAGTACTGCATCAATGCGAATGGCCATCATTTTGAACACATATGATTTCGGAACATGTAAGGGAACTGTAAATATCTTGAAATCAGATGAATAGAACGGTACAATTTCAAGTGGTTGAATTTGTAATTTCACCCTCTATAAGAATATAAGAAAAAACATACATGGTTCCATTTAAAAAGAAACCGGTGACCTTGAAATCTTGTAAAAAAATTATCTTGAGAAAAAAATGTTTTCCATCAACGGATTAGCCCCTTGTGACACTGCAACTTTATCCTTTGGAATTTTTTCATACAATTAATAATAATATAGATAATTAGGTATTCCCATTTAAATACCCCACCCTGTATATTGCGTCTCGCTCCGAGTTCACCGAGAAATCGGAGTAACCCGAGTAAAATGACACGCAGCAACGACCGACAAGGGGGTTCCATCCGAGTTTTCACTGAGAAATTGCGATCGTTACCGATAATTAACACGAAACACAGTCCCCTGGCATTGCGTAACCTCGTATAACACGAACGGGATATCCCATGGCAATTATCGCTTGCATACAACTATTAATAATAAGATTTTCTTGTCAACAACGCCACAAAGATCGTTTTCTTTCTGTACCCTACCAACCGAAAGAGAAGTTAGATAGCTTTCTTCTGAGCTACCAAATCCAACATTCGTCTGCCAATTTGTCACAACTATTTCACATTCGGTGAAATTAATGTACTTTAGTATTATTTACCCCTTGAAAATAGATCAATTGACAGTAAACTGAAACCTATATGTCTAACTATAAGTTAGTGTGCTTGTTCCAAAGGGCAATATTAAGTCTAATAAGAAATGATAAACTTAAGAACACCTATCGATTTTTTGTGTCTATAAAAAGCTACACGTATGCAAAATCGAATGATGTCATTTTTAATTCACTAATACTTGTTTTGCTTAAAAAGCTTTTTCAAAATTACCTATCCTTTAAACTAATAATTTCTCGAGTTATTCTAATTAAATTTTGAACTTATTCTACATATGACTGGTCGAACAGTCGTCCCTTGAATGCAGAATCACTCGAGAACGTTTTAACGAAAAGAAATAGGTAAGAAATTTCAGGGACATTCTTAAATATCCTTCATACTTTTCATTCGTCAAGTCCACCTCGGGAGAAAAAGGAAATAAAAGTAGAAAAGACAGGGGTGTAGACGTGGCGGAGACAAAATTGCCCTTCAGGACGCTTCATAACCGTGTGACAAGTTCGAATTGGCGAAGGACGAAAATGAGAGTGGCTGACGTCTCGTACGTTCCCATAATCCAGATGAAACCTGTAAGAATAAGAAATGAGAATATCTAGACAAAGGCATCGCAAAGCACTGTCCAAAAGTGTACATTGGGAATACAAACTTTCCACCACTCGCTTTTTACCGGAGATGAATACTTTTCCTTCGCGTTTAATTAAAAGCAAAATATTCCCTCGACCCACCTCGAGACTCCGTTATGTCTGTTGGACATTGTGAGAAACTTCGCCCGCCATATTTAATTAAGAGAAATCGGAAGCGGAAGACTAGAACTTTGATCTAACCGAATTTATGGACATGTCTTCTGTACTTTTTTAAAATTAATTATCATCTTGTTAAGAGCAGTGATTTATTTTTCAATGAACACGTTTACCATCAATCATCACCATTTAACTTTGCTATATTCTCTTGTAATGAGTTTGTATTATTAGCATTATTAGTATCAAATCAAATTTAATCAATCATCAATCGCCAATATCCTTATAATTGGTGACTATAACTTACCTTACATTCCATGGGTTCCCTTAACATCTAACTCTTACTCTCCCTTTCACCCCCAGCCTTCTCATAATGACAAAATAACAATTTTCGATCACCTCCTAGAAACAATTAATCAATGCGACCTAGACCAACTCAACAACAAAATGAACTTTTGGGGCTCAATACTTGGTCTTATCCTCACGAAGTTAACAGATATATCTGTTTCTGACCCACCTGAAATCATGCCTGAATCTGCTATTACTAACCACAATCAACTTGACCAGTCGATTACGTCCCTCATATACAAATTTATTAAAATACGACTTTAAAAAAGTCAACTACAATCATATTTTAAACTACTTTAACTCTATAAACTGGGATAGTGCACTCTCATATCTGCCCATTAACGACGCTACGAACATTTTCTACAATCAGATTTTCCATGTAATAGAATTATTTGTTCCAAAATTATACTTTACTACCAGTAGGTATCGCAGATGGTTTTCCGACTCTTACTCAGGGCCAAAAATATCTGTTACGTATTTCGACTACCTTCAATTCAACCAACTGAGGTCAAAATGCAAACTACTCACTTAATAGCGACATTAAATATTTTTGGAAATACATCAACTCAAACTAGCTGTCACATATCTTACCGACTAATATGTCGCTCAATGATCGTGAATTTTCCAACCCGCTTGTAATAGCTAACATGTTTCCAGACTACTTGGAATCAAACATACCGAATATAACAATAAGTATTGATACAGTTTTTTCCGAAAGTAATCACCCGAATCTACACAAAAGCACCGGCAAGGACAGTATACCCACAATATTAAAAAAAAAATGCAACTACATACTTGCTACACTACTTTGGCTAATATTCAATCACTCGGGTGTTTTCCCCACTAGATGGAAACTGAGTTTAATTACTCCTATACATAAATCCGGAAGCAACACAAATATCTGTAACTACAGACCGATTTCGTTATTGAATTTGTCCTAAACAATTTTCGAAACTAATGTTACAAAAAACTGGCTGCCTTAAGGGGTCATGCTCAGTCAGAAATTTTCAAAAAATCGATTTTTCACTTTCTACATTTTCTTTAAGTGCATCTCGAGAATATTCTGTGCAAGTTTCAAGGTAATCCAATTAAAAATGACAGAGTTACAGGCGTTAAAAAATGAACATTGTATATAAGTGTAAGCTTGACTTAAAAGTTTAAACGCATTTTTCTCGAAACTACATTTTTCAAATCGGTGATCAATATTTCTCGAAAACTACTGTGTCGATTTACATGCAGCCTTTTGCGCCTTATTTCAAATCAGAAAAACTTGTCCTTGAACGAAGGATTCTTTTGTTCGTTCGATACTTTTTTTTTAATTGATCAAAAACGAGTGATTTTTCAGGTGAAAATCGCACTTTCTCAGGAAAGCGTCCGCTATTTTGTTCCTAATCAATATTTAGAAAACCCCCACGTTCAAGGACAAGATTGGTTCTTCCATTACATAAATCTTACTGAATTTTTAATTTCAGATGAACCGTTACGAAGTTACAGTAATCACGACAGACCACTTTTTGTGAAGAGACATCCGGGAGATCGCTCACCATTTATTTACTAATAAATATTTTTAAATAATAAAATTATTTTATAATCTAGAAACTGCAATCTTTCCTAACAATACTCTTTTTTCGACCTCCTGAATGAGCATGATTCCTTAATGTTCATCTATCTGGCACCTAAAGAACACGATTTTATTAGGAGCCGAACAACAACTACCAATTTGGCAATCTATTTAAACTTTCCATCCAAATCACAATATATATCGACTTCACAAACGCTTTTCAACAGAGTCAATCACACAATACTTATCGACAAATTGCCAAACTTTGGCATTTCAGGAAATTCACTTAACTGGACGTATAGTTATATCATTGGACGTACACAACATATCAAATTTTGTAATAACCATTCTACACCTATACATGTTAATTCAAGCGTACTACAAGGCTCTCATCTTGGTTCGCTACTGTTCCTCCTTTTTATAAACGACATACGAGACGTTCTATGTAAAAGTAGGTTCTTACTATTTGCAGATGACTTAAAATTTTTTTAAACTGTCTTTTCTCTGGCAGACGCTCATGACCTCCAAGCTGACATTCTTGAATTGGAAAAGTGGTGTAACGATTACTTTATAGAACTAAACATATCTAAATGCTACTTACACAGATTCTGTCGTAGTAAGAACCCAACTTATTGTCAATACAATTTATTTAATACTGAATTAGCCACTGTAACCAGCGTTTGCGTGCTTGGGGTAATTATAGATAACACACTTTCATTTGACACTCACATAATACACACTAGAGCTTATTCATCAAAAATGCTCGGATTCATAAAGTGTACCAGTGAACAGTTCGAAAATCCCCACACTCTACTACACCTTTATAAATCATTGGTTCTACCCCATCTTGAATATGCTTCAACAATTTGGTCACCTTACACAATTAAACACTGCGTCCTTCTCGAAAGACTCCAAGAAAGGTTTTCGTTACCTCTCTTTTAAAACGGACACACCCATGAGATACAATGACCACAAGTAAGTACAATAGGATAATGTCCAAATTCAAAATCAACTCCCTTGAAGATAGACGTACTGCTGCTAACATTACATTTTTATATAAAATTATGAATAGTTTAGAAGATTGTCCTACCTTCTTAAATCAAATAAATTTGCACGTACCCTCACATGCAGCCAGGCATTCCAATCTCTTCTACCCAACTTCCTACACATCCAGGTACAATCACACCGATACAATAGCCAGAATATACAATGTAGTCAACAAATTTAATAACCAAATTGAAGTTTTCTCAGAATTAATTGATGAGATCAAAACTTCTATCTATCGGATACTGCGAAAGTAACATGTATATTTAATACTACTATGAGTCATGTTTTTGTTAAACTTGTATAAAATGGGTTTTCCCGTTGATGGCAATAAATTAAATTAATATATTATAATTATCTTTTCTTTCTTTTGTTCTAGGTGAGTAAATCTAGTCTCGACCACACGCATTTGGAGGGTGAGTTTTTCATTCATTAAGAATTGTTTCATAGTCATTTACCAAGAACTGAGTTTTTAATCTCCTACGACTAATTTTCAAGTTTAAAGATAAAAGTGCATAAATATGTCTCAAGATAAACATGTATGATGTAGCTATTTGACAAATATTTGACACATACAATCTCTAGAAGTACACCAAAAAATATGTACCTATGTATGTGTCATTTGTCAAACTATTAAATGTCTGTATCAGCAATGACGATCAACAGTTCGAATACTTTTTATAATAAAACTTTCATTGCAAATATGTCAATAGATACCCACTTTGGACCTGTTATGCCTTAATAACCATTGTATTTACTCACTTTTAAATACTCACTTAATTTAATAAGATGACCTACAAAATTTTCTATGTAAATATAGAATAAAAATAATTGCTGCAGTATATGTTTACTGCGATTTGTAGCCAACGCTACCGCGGGAACTCGGCTGGCAAACTCGCGCTCTGATTGGTCGGGGTTTTTCGTTAATATCTCGGTAACGAAGCCTCAGATTACATTGTTGCTAAGGAAAAAGTTGTTCCAATTCACCTACCGAGTGCCCCATTTCCGGGTCGGAGGACATTTTTGGGACACCCTGTATACCCTTTGAAACTATGCAGCTTTTGTTTGAAACATTTTCTCCTAGAACAAGTAACGTATGAGTAATTTGAAATCATTAAATTAGGTGTCTTATACTGCATATCTATTATTTTTACTCCTTTTGTCTATTTTTTTTTTTTAAATTGGTCCCTGAAAAGGATGTATACTCGATAACCGACAGAGCAAATAAAAAGAAGCAAACACGGGAAACTTCGGTTCTCCATCGGTTAACGAATTCGTCGTAAAGGTTACAGATTGCCTTAGCATATGAAGCCAGAACGCAAAGAGACAGACGTCGGAACGAGCGTGCATACAAAGTTACCGAGCAAACAGAGACAAGAATGTGCACGTGGGAATGGTGAACGCGCGCGCGTGGGCACACCAGTTCGTACGTGCTGGATGCGTGCGTAGGTGGTGAGAGTACGGAGGAAGAGGTCAGAGGCAACCCGTTGCATTATTCAGTCCGGTCAACCCTAACTCACGCAAGACGCATCCTCGTCCACCCTCGTCCACCTTTAGAATAAGCTGACTATTTGATCCGCGTGTACGTGCGTCGGTGTATGCAGGTAAAACCGAGGACAAGTAAACCACGCTATCAGCCAGCTACGATCACGATATACTCCGTGAAGTTTGCCGATGGGTGATCTGTACATAAAGATCGAGAGGTTGCTAGTCAAGAGGTTCCGGATTAATCTACTTAAAGTCCACTGTTTTAACGTTCTTCTGCCTTTTTCTCCTATAAATCTTGTGTCTGGCAATCATTACTGTTATTTCTTACGAATATTTACATTCCTCGCGTGTCTTTTCTTTCTCGTCATTATTTCGGATGCACCTATTTCTGGCCTTAGAACTGTAGCGGGGTATTTTTAAAATCAGCGCGAAGGTATGGAACTGAAATAGTATTTCATTTGCATTAAATATTTTTAATGGAGACTTTAAATGGGGAAGAGGGATCACACTTATGTATTTCAGAGACGTGCAATCTAGTGATACGAGAAATGTACTTCGAAGGTTATAATACAAATTGATAAAGAACAAATTGTACGATGTGGAAAACTCTGTGTAACGTCCCGGGTGCTATGTTATTCCGTCATTGACGCTACTTCGGGTTCTTGCTCCTACTCCCGCCCGAAGGCATCAGAGTGTGTGTAACAGTCCGGAAATAAAGGAGAGGAAACGGATTAGACGACGAAAAGGAGAGGTACGTTTCGTCTCGGAACCACTAGCCAGAGTCATCAGTGTATGTGTGTGTGTGTGTATGTGAATGAATGCCCATAGTATACAGGGTGTAACAAAAATGTTGTCCGACCCGGAAATGGGGCACTCGGGGGGTGAATTGGAACAAGTTTTTCTTCAGCAACAATGTAATCTGAGGCTTCGTTACCAAGATATTAACGAAAAACCCCGACCAATCAGAGCGCGAGCTTGCCAGTCGAGTTCCCGCGCTAGCGGTGACTACGCCCTGCGATTTGTAGCCAACGTTACCGCGGGAACTCGGCTGACAAACTCGCGCTCCGATTGGTCGGGGTTTTTCGTTAATATCTCAGTAACGAAGCCTCAGATTAAATTGTTGCTAAGGAAAAACTTGTTCCAATTCACCCCCCGAGTGCCCCATTTCCGGGTCGGGCAACAATTTTGTTACACCCTGCATAAGAAAGAAGACTCCCGTCGAAGTCAGATCGTGTGTTACTGAATATACTTAGTCATTTTTTCGCTCGACCTTCCTACAAAACGCTATTTCGATAACGGTATTTTTTATGATTCAATAAATCAGTTTGAATATTCCACAAGGCAGTTAGACTACAGGACGAATTCTCTTGGAATGCTAATTTGAGTACATGCAATTTTAATTGCGACGTCATGAATACTGCAAGACATTTTTTATGCGTGTATATTCATCGAAGCACTTATTATATCCCGTTAGGAATATTACCTCTTTTCCTTGCACATTTTTACTACATTACTTCGCAACGCGAAGAGCGAGCGAAAATCGTCAAATCAGCGACACGTCAAGCTACGCGCGTAGTCGAGAATCCTCGAGACGTTGACCGACGGGACGTTGACCGACGGACCGGACGGATCAGCAATATCGAAACACCGCCACGATGACTCGAGAATTCCCTGACGAACAATAGCTTGTAGCTACCCCGTATCTTCCACGTTCTTCAATAAAGGAAGGGGGGAAAACATTATAAAACGATTGTCCAAACCGGGCAAAGCGTTCTTCGTCTTTTGTCTTTTGGTTACTCTCGCGTTAGACGGTGCTTCGTCTAATTTTTCTTCACGCGTAACGGCGAGCTGAGCGACAGCGGTCACTCAGCTGTTCAGTATCGGGTTCCGTGACGTTTCCTATTCAGTGCGACGCGACTTTGCGATTACGCGCGGCCTAACAGGCGAGTTCGATAAGACACCGGACCGCGAAGTGTGACGTCCGAGACGGTGATAACGTATCCCGCAGTGCCCGACCCCTGCATCACGGCTCCGAGCGCCAGCAAGTATTCCGCCCCTTCAAGGACCCGAAACCCCGACTGAACCAGCCGCAAGCGTTAATCATTCATCATCATTGGTATGTTAAGACTTCATTGTATATTTTATTTTATTCATTGTTAGAATATATCTTGTTGTTGTTATAAACGAGAGTGATTTCCTATCCCTCCCGTTCCATATCCTAATTCTGTATATCATCGGTAAGTTTAGACAGGGCGTGCTTTAGCACCTTAAAAGAGCCAGGACCCGAAAATAGAAATAAAGTAACGACCGCAACGCGGGACGTAACACACTTAATACAAATTAATCCAGTTTAAACTGAAACGAATAACAAAAAATCAACTGTTATTCTATATTAACACGATCGATTACGCAAGAAAAATTCGTGAAGTTGCAAAAGTTCTTTGCAACAGTCGCGGTCTGATTCTAGGGTGGTCAAGCGAATCGAATTTGATATTCTGAGGAAATAACTTCGGCCTCTTTCCTCTTTTCCGTTCATCGGACATGTACGCCAACTACAATATCTTCCGTTTAGCTTCGGGGGTTTTCGTCTTCGAGGCAAGCAAATATTTGCGACAACTACACAGAAGATACCGCGGAGCTGCTCACATAGCAAAGACCGAAATGAAACGCGATGCTCAGTGGACACTTCCTCAGGTGTTTTTCAAAAGTGAAAAATAGCATTTAATTCGGTTTGTATGTACACGATGTCTTTCTAAGTCATGATTTTTATAATGAAGGTTGTATCGAAAAGAGCCACTGACTGCAACTTTCAATGATCAGTCTGCTGGGATCGTTCAGCGCTGAGCGTGGAGGTTGAAGGACGACTCTTGGTCGAGCCCAATAAAATACACGCGAATTACAATAATTGACCGAACACTAGAACATTTATTAGACTATATAACAGAGTAAAAAGTCGATGAGTAAAAGTGCCAAACGATTCGGACGCATGCGATTGCTTGTAGCTCTGATAAACATCCGGAAGTAGATACTATAGTCAGATACTAGACCCTGTATAAGCAAATGTAATAAATAAAGTCATGGTAATTACAGGGTCTTTGAAAATGTGGTGAAAATGTTGTGTAACTCAAACAAAGTTATATTGTATTGTAATGTTCCTCAGTTTAGAGTTTTTGCAACTTGCCAGAGGTAAATATCAGCTGCATAAATTTCCTAAATTTGCCTATCAATTTTTAGTTTTAGAAGAGAAAATTTTTGCAGCAAGCAAATATATTTGGTTACAGAAATAATTATTGACCATGATAAAAAGTAGTTTTGTTTATGGAATCCGACAATACAATGAGTAATGTCTTACTCATTGTGTCGTGTTTTCCAATCGGATAAGTGTATTCAAACTTATGTTTCCATGATTCGTTCAATCTTCATTCGGTACATGTCTCAGGACTCGATATGTACAAGAAAAAAATTAAATTCGTAGACAATGTTTGGTGCGTCGAGAATCGATAACACTATTCAACACGTAAAAAGTTCTGCAATTTTCAATAGGCATTCCTAATAGAGATTTATGAGGTGAATACAGATCTGTAAACTGTTTCTTTCCAGCACGTCCAGTTTTTGCAAAAAATCAATTATTTTACATATTTCGAATTTTCAACTTTGGAGCTGTGTTGTGCTTTTACAGTAATAGTTATTCAGTTTCTTTAGAATGAAATAATTCCCTAGACTTTGCCGAACAAAATAATATACATTGTTATTATATTATAGACATCTAAATATGTTTAAATAATGTTGTGGGATGTTGGGAATCACTTGTGTACTGTTCATGGAACATAAGAAATGTAAATAAGAGACATGTGTATAACACTCTATTAAACGAAATGCTGTCGAAAAATTATGTAGCTTTAAACTTTAAATTAACATGTTTTGCGAATATCTTGAAAACTGAAAGAGACCGACTATTATATACATAGGACAAAGTTGTTCAGAATGATGACCTTGACAACATATTTCAAGGTCATTGAAATTAGAGATGGCTCCCTTATTCTGTATAATTACCATAATCATACGAAGGCTATCACTGATATTCTAAAAAAATGCATTACTAAAGTGCACTTCGAAACAACATCCCTGAGGAACAGTATATTGTTTCTGTAACTTTCATTCGAACTGTAACTGATGATACCCAGGGGTCACTAAATTGATGAAGTATTTAACCGCCTAATCCAATTGACACTTCAACGATTTATGTACGAAAATGTGAATGGTAAAACTACAAAAGTTTGTACCGGTATGGATCACGGAGTTATGTACATAAAACAGCGAGTGGCCAGGACAAAGAAGTGGAAATTTCGAAATTTACGTGCCATTAAGGAAAGACTGGTAAGTTCTTCCGAAAGTTTCATCAGTTTATTCAGGGTAATCTCCCGACATTAAATTAATGAACGTCATGGCTCTTGTTCTGTCACATGGTTTTCTAAAAGGAAACGAATATCCGGTAGTGGTAGCGAGAGGGGGGGGGGGCGCGGAGCCAGTTTACCCTAAGAAGAAACGTTTCCTGTGCCAGCGTAATTCGCGGAGTAACAAGAAACGAGCACCATTATTTTAACCTTTAATTTACCTATAAATATCAGAATACTACAAAACTTTGCTAGGGTTCGAGGGAGTAATTGAATTATATACGCACCAGCCTGCTTTTAAATTGCCGCGTGCTGCATATTGCTGCCTGATAAAGTAGCCTTTAGCGTAGTTCACGCTGCTCCCTACTGCGCAACTAGCAACATTTATTCCGCCAACGCGATGTCACTATTCATTTGTCACTACCCTAAACGCTAGGTTTACGACCTCGTGTACAAATATTAGACAGTTTTAGACACTGACGTAGCCCACAGTAGAAATTTGATTTGCTTTGAGTTTAGGCGCTCCAGTTTTTTAAAAATTATAAAGATCGTTACTCGTGTCAAGAAACTAATTTCTGCAATGACCTAATTCTTCCGGAAACAGTTTTCTACTGTAGAAGAGCCCACAAGCAATTTTTGGAACGATTCGCAGAAGCCGTAACGATTTTTGTGATTTATTCTTCGTTCAGAAGTTTCGATCCAAGTTATCCATAACGTTCTAATATTCTTCAAATCCAACGAGATATACACATACGAAATGCAACTGTAAGCAGAACGCATCAGTAATTCCACACTTGCGCATACCTCGAGCATACTCATCCATCTTCTACACGCGTCTCCGAAGAAGTTTTATTCCATTCGTTTCCAGCCCTCTGGA
The DNA here is from genome assembly GCF_001272555.1 of Dufourea novaeangliae. Taxonomy (NCBI): domain Eukaryota; kingdom Metazoa; phylum Arthropoda; class Insecta; order Hymenoptera; family Halictidae; genus Dufourea; species Dufourea novaeangliae. The sequence continues at coordinate 272,623 of NW_015374184.1, read as the reverse complement.
CCATCTTCCGCGTGCGATAACGTCAGCCTGCGCAACTGATTGTGAAAGGAATATGTCGCCCCTTGCACAGAATGTCCTTTGGCGCTGCCTTCGAGACCGTACGAGCTGACTTATACGTTAAGATGTCTTCGTGATGAATTCGCATCGATGCTTTGTTTCGTCCACACATTTTTTTTTTGTAACTGTTAAACGTTCAGCTTTGTAATTTTAATTAATATTGACACATTCAAATAATTTCAATTATACATAAATAAGTGTAATATAATACATGCTATTGTAAATGTTGAAATATTTTAAATTTCATATCAACTCGCGCCCTTTAATTATTGTGACTCCTATTGTAGTAAATCCTATTAAATTAAAGTAAAAGGTTTCATTTTTCTCAATTTCGTTGCGTATCGTACCATTCTCCTTCCATACTAATCATAGCAAAAATACAAATATTGGCAAATTTTCCTTCCTTCCAATAATCGTCTAATCTTCTCTTACCAGATTTGTCACCCAAAACGAGTAAATAGAGAAGTACTGTCCAAACTATATTCGCAAGTAAATTGTGCTTCTTCCACTTTGTTTTTCGTGTAAAGGAAACGAAGATAGTGAATATAATATCAGTTACGTCAGGCACAAGAATTATTTAATCCTCTTTCTTTTTCTACAACTACTGTCCTTTGTTAGCAATGACGTCTATAGGGTTACGAGACATCCCATCTACGAATAGAATCAATATAGTGCATAGATAGTAGTCTCGAGACCACCTCTGCTCTTCAATTTCTCTTCTCCGAGCCACTCACTCCTTTCTCTTGCACTGACGAACGAACTATCCAGACTCGCTTGTATTCTCCATTCTTTCCGTGACTACATTTGTTCCTTATTAGATATTCCGTTTTATTGAATGAAGCCTAGAAGCTTCCTTCCTGACGCCGTTTCTTATATCGTTGTGCTTTGTTCCAGTGACACGAACATACATATGTATACATATATTCTTTTCGTGCCCTCTTCCTTTACTCTGCCTACTATTTCTTCCCCCTTCTTAGACCTCAATCTCCCGCCCCCCCCCACACCAGGCGCCTCTCGTCCACAAAATCATTTTATTCCGCGTCTCGAATTTTAAACGTTATTATTCACACTTCCGCGAACCCCTCCGGGAATCTTAGATCTTCTTCGTCGAGCATTTCCGGTTAGAAGCATACCCGAATGGCATTCTTCCTTCTTTTCCTGCCATTCGACTCAGAAGTATTTCCCCTCACTGTACGATTCCATTTCTCGATTTTTCGCGAGGATAGGAAAGGGGGGCGAGGCATGCGAGAAATTTCTTTCAACATTCAATCGGGGATCACAAGTGGGTAATTATTGCGAACATGGTCCTCAGCACCGATTTCAATGACCTTGAAATATGTTTTCAGGGCCATCAGTTTGAACAACTTTTCATTTAGTTTCCAAGATATTCGTGGAAAACCGCTCCTACTGGTGTATTAAATTTCGTCTGTACGTGCATGTTCATGGCAATGTGTGCATTACCATGAGGCGATCGCTTACCTACTGTTTATATAAACACAACACAGCAGCCGGCAAACAACGGGTAAACTTAAAAATTACACTTGACCAATTTCAGTGATTTTAAATATTTAAATCAGTATAATGCTTGGAACAGTATTTTTTATTGTTTTTCAACTAGCTCTAACCTCAAATAAGTATAATCCTTTAATTAGTATTTTTTTGTTTTTTACCATCTCTGAGCTACTAAGTCAATATAAAGCTTGGAACAGTATTTTCAGTTTTTCGCAAATATCTCGATAGCCACAATGCAGTATTAATGATTTGAGTAGGCTAGGGCTAGTTAAAAACAAAATAAATACTGTTCAAATCAGTATAATACTTTGACCAGTAGTTTTTTGTTTTTTAACTAGCTCTAACCTACTCGAATCAGACAAATCACTCTCCGGTTAACTAAAAAATCCACTAATTTATCGTAATTGTTACAACTATCCAAAAATTCGAACATCTTCATTTTACCTTAATTTAATAAAACGAATATACATATACTTAAATAACTAGTTAAGTGTATAGAATTACCAAGTAGTATAAAAGAATAAATCGACTCACCCGTTCTATCTTTTGCTTTCTCAGCCGGTGCAAGGTATTTATAGAAAAGAAAATATTACCATCAGTCGCATGCTGACACCCACGCTGTCACAGACGTACACGTAGACAAAATTTAATGTAGTAATAGCAGCAGTTGTTCGCGAATATCTCAGAAACTAAAAGAGATCGCCTATTATATGTATAGGAAAAAGTTGTTCAGAATGATGGCCTTGACAACGTATTTCATGGTTATTAAAATCGGTGCTGAGGACCAGGTTCTCAATAATTACCCAGAATTGTATTTTTATGAGACAAGGCTAGGTTTCATTGTTACCTTATTCAATGGGCTGAAAACGATCTTGAATATCGTCACGTAATATCATAGAATATATTGCAGGATATTTTATTATACATACGCGCGCCACATACGATACTATAATCTGTGAATGAACTAAATTTTGCGATATTTTTCATTCAAGAGGATGCACACGAGTCCATACAACATACTATTTACATGCACATATTGTTGCAATTACTGTCAACGTGTAGAAATTCTCTGTAATCGATGTCACAGATGAAAAGTTTTATTGTCCGTAGCGACGATCACGATTTAATATCTGCCGCGTGTTACGCACGATTTACGTTGGAATCTGTCGTAGCAAAAGGGTTAAACTAGAGTGGAAATTGGTTTATTTTATTTGCTCTTTCAATACGACTCTGTTTTATTAAAAACACCGGAGGAATAGAAACACAAATATCTGTACAATATCTGGTGAATCATTCAACTTGGTAACATAAGAAACCATCAATATTTTACATTTAAATAACGAAGATAAAAGATTGTTATAACGTATGTATTCTTTAATATTGTACGGCAATTTTTTCTTTTTTTTTTCGAGCAAATAGATTACGATCAAATAAGGTAAATCATAGTCTGTACCTGTAACATACATCTGTAAATGTGTATAAGATAGGTGGATCAACATTTTCGGTTAGAGTTTTTTTCTTCCATTCTTTTACGTCACATCAACTACTTTATAAGCGACAACAATATTCAGCTGTCACACTTGTAAGTAGTTTTGATTCTTTGAGAAATTGGAGCAGTAGGCGTACAGTCCGTTTCACAAGAGCGTTGGATGATATCTGAAAAAATAATTTATACTTTTCAAAAATAGAAAGTGGTTTAGTGAAGATAGTTCATCTTGGATGTTAGAAGAAATCAATATTCCAAAGCACCGGTGCCGGCTGTGCACTTCATAGAAAATGGAAAATGGTATCCAAACATTAAATTGGTATTCACAATCACCAGACGCTAATCTGATTGAAAATGTCTGAAGCATCATCAAGCTTTAGCTTCGTGGAAGGCCTATACTTACTTTAAAGCAACTATGCCGCCAAATGAAACAAATATGGAGGACATTCATATTTAAAGCATAGAGGCTATACAAAAAGTGAAAGTGATTATGCATTATATTAGGTGATTTTGTCTTAGTGTTTTAGATATCCTATAAGCCTGTTTTTGGAGTTTTGAAAAATATCAATTATTTTTCTAGACATCGTTTCAACGCTCCTTTGAAACACACTGTACTTTTTATGGTTGAAGAAATTTTCTAGCATGTGTTTTCTTTTGTTGGTGTAGGTATTGCCGAATATTTACTGCAGTGTATAATTAAGCGGTTGATAGTTATTTTTACGTTACTTAATTTTGTCATAGATTGTAGGACTACAATATTTTTCGAGAATAAATGAGGATGGGTTATTTTTGTATCTTTAATTTTGATTTGGGAAATCGCTATTTGTTCTTTCCTTGTTACGCCTATGCCATATTCCCCTTAGTCGTGAAGCTGCTGTTAATTGTTGTATGTATATATGTACATATGAAAACAAAAAGAACAGTAGCCCTTTATCAGAGTTGAAAAGTATGAAACAAGTGATAAAATAAATATCAATGAAGTGTACAATAGTCTTTTCAGAAAAATTGGACGATTTTATTTTTCGTTGGAAAAGTTACTTTTCACATATAACCATACATTGAATGTATATTATAATGAGAAAAGACAATTCTGTTTTTTATCATCTGTTGGCACTGGTTGATTATATAAATTTGTTATACAATGGATTGATTTATAAGCACGATTTAATTATACACAAAAGGTTCTCTGAAAAAATTTCCTTCACTCTACTACATCCTTCGAATCTGTTTAGCCCATCCTTGTCATGTTTTTAACCTTACTATGGTATTCCAGTTTGATCGGACCTAATTGTTCTTATTCCTTCGAAAATTTTCTTACACTTAAAAAAAATACAAGTGTGTTTGTCCTTAAGTATACATATACGCGTATATTTGTGTCTGTGTGTGTGTACATAGCGCTAGTCTATTATATGTATAGAGTATATTTACGTTTTCGAAAAAACCTCATCGGGAGTCGTTGGTGGTAAGGTCGGAGCAGGCAGAGTTCTTGCGAAGTGTGGAGAGTAAAGACGTTTTGAGAGAGTGCGTTGTGGAGAGCTTTATCGTATTTCGTGTTTTGTTAAAAAAATATTTTTTCATACAAAATACTTCTAGACATTACGAAGCTAGTAAAAAGAATAAAACAATGATTAAGCAAGAAATCGTTTCTATTTCACATAATCAAATTTCTGCTATAAATATTTGTGCAATCTTTTGAAAAATTTGAGTAGTCATCACATCTTTAAACTAGTTTATTTACTTCCCCAATGCTCTATTCATTTTGATCAGTAGTATGCACGTGTAAACATTATCATAATCCCAAATTTCAGTCTTCCTTGACTTCCTCCTCCTTAAGCGTAATACTCACTTGATGGTTACGTTGACTATACGCTGTTATCGTGAATCCTATAACTTAATAAAGTTATTTACTTTTCCTCTTTATACAAGCATTCGAGGCTCGAGGACAACGAATACAGCTGCGCATACTTATCCCAAATTGGTACCACTCTTGTCGACGATTACCCTTGATCCAGGCAATCATCTGTAGGCTATCCTCCAAAAATGATTCCATAAATCTTTCCCAGAATCACTATAACGTCCTCTGTATATCCATTCCCGAAATTTCTTTTCTTATTCATTGTTCACCTTCGAAATATCTTCTTGTTTCTTTTCTCTATGCTCAGCGTAATCGTCATCTCTTCTCTCGGTTCCACTATCTTCCCTCCATCCACGCGCTTCTTCTTCTGCTCGCTTTCCTTCGGACCCTCGATTCACGTGTCTCTCACCTGAACGACCGATTATGTCAGTCGGAGTTAAAGCCACGTTTGTTTATCTGATCTCATGTTACACTACGGACAGACAGACTATCGTGGCTCCTTCGAGCGCTATCTAGCGCGTATCCGAGCAACAAGGCGGAAAGAGAAAGGGCACGATGAAACGGAGGCGGGAGGAACGAAGAAAGAAACAGTAGAACACAGTGGCGTGCTCCGTGCTGTCGTTCGAGGCGAGGACGGCTCTCCTTCGGAGAACAGTTTAGTTACGATGAATGGACCGAATGAATCACGCGAACCAATTAAGGATTACAGTAGACTAGTAGACGATGCCCCAGCACCGGTATCTGCAGATAGAGAAAGCAAGAACAAACTCCGGCTCCTTCACGCCTCTTTAACCTTCGCTACCTCGCACTTAATTGGAACTACTAAATATACTTTCCCGTTCGGGTGTTCCGTAAATTTTCATCGGACGCACTCGGATCCCGCCTTAACTTCGTCCTGGGGGCGAAGTAACAGTAATTCCTGCGACACTCGATTAACCGTGGTCAGTCTGTTATGCGGAGTGAATCACACAATTGCGTCAAGTGATAACTTTTTCTTCAGTTACGGTGAATGCTGATTTCGGGATGAATAATTTACTTTATGGCCGACTCAGATTCATCTTGTATTATGTTGATGAGATAATTAAAAAGTAAGGACCCTATGTTTATTAGAAGCGATTTAATATTTATAGTAGTTTTGAATAACATAGCAAAATACTATATATAACTCTTTTATAATAAGGAAATTATTTATTTCTGGACAGGATATAACCGAATGGATTACAATAGGCTGCTTAACGATTACGTTTACAAATGCACCTGATTTCTGATCAATTAATGAAATTTTGAAATAATGTTTGAATGCAACCGACCATTTTAAAAGACAAAGAATCAAATAATTACAGTTTGAGCGGCTATCACGTTAAAAGGGGTAAAAATAGCATCACAATCCATGATTTCTCGTTTTAGACAGTGTATCGCCGGCGATGAACATCTTTTTGAGCGTTTATAACATAGAAAGGAAATTCACATACCAACCTAACATTATTTCAGAATTTCATTATTTTTTCAATGGTCAGGCTTATCTGAAGGTCATGAGTTAGACATAATTGAACGCACCTTACATGCTATCTAGAAAAAAAAAGTGCAACTTAATATAAATTTTTAAAAATCATCATATTATACTCTCCATCTGAAAGAAATCGAACAGTTTTTGAAACATTCCTCATACCTATCATTAAAAATAAAGAAGATATTTTCGTGTTCGGTGGTGCGTTGGTTCGTGGTTCAGGTGGGACACAGTGTACATTGATATTTATTATGAACATATATAATCTATCCTACTTTTAATCAAACCCTAAATAGCATTGACTTACATATCGAGTAGCTGAGACAACAGTTTTGAATTTCATAATACTCGACTCTATATCGAGTTTAGTGTATCACTTTCACCAGCCATGTTCGCGATTATATTACTTTTCTAGGTTAAGAAACCAGCGAAAACTTACACCTGTAGACATTTCTAATACCTTGTGTAAAAACAAATTTTCGCAATCTAATAAAAAACCATATTTTCATCCATAATGCATTACAATACTATATTTTATAAGATTCTTGTAATCATGAAAATATAACTCAAGTCAAATGCATTTCTGCATTTATTTTCTACGACAACGCTATTGAATTACTTAAAAAGCTCGCAGTGTTCCTAATCTAGGTAAAATAGTGATTTATAGTGTTTAATTTTTATGTTATTCTTGTATTCCATTTTTTTTACAATTACCTATGTGCTTCTTTTTCCAATAATTTCATTACACCGGTCACGTAAATTTTTTATCCTTCTTGTTAGGAAATTGTTCAACACACTTTTGAATGAGTTTATGGTTTTCCAATTTTCTCTCTAATATAAGGCAATTTGATTAAATGATTCTAATATAAGGCAATTGGAGTGACGGAAATTCCCTTTGTGCACGGTCATACTCTTTTGTACAGAAAGTACATGATTGCCAGATTAATTGATTGTTTCTGATAAAAGTGATACATGTAATACTATGAACTTTCCAAACGTCTCAACATTTCGACTGATATATTCCGGTTTCCAGTCGAAATGAGTTAACAACAAGGATAAACGTAACTAAAGAAATTAAATTAAATTTATAAACAGCTATTTATTCAAAACAATACGTGGACACGAAAAAGTGAAAGAATCCATCCTATGCATCTCGTTCGAAGGCAACCCACCCCACTGCCGATAAGCTCGGTCTTAATCTACTTCCAGCAGTCCTCGCGTTACGTCCTCGAGTCGGTCAGAGAAAAGAGGGTATTCGACACGAGAAGCCGACACCCTCTTCTACCCCCGCATTTCCCAACAGTGGCACCGTAGCGAGCACTCTGTAGGGTGCGGAGTGTCGATTTAGGGGATGAAACACAGAAGTAAGGTCCGCCTGTATGATCGTATAGGTGCTGGCATTCTCCATGTACATAGAGGATCGAGCAAGCAGGCCGGTAGAGGGATAGAGGAGGGTAAGTAGGAACGAAGGGGTAACAATGCCGAGGACTACGAGCAGGACGACGTCAACGACGACGATGTCAGCGACGGCATCGACGACGGCGCAATGTCTCCGTATTGTCGTACGCATGCGCCACGTACAAGTAACAGCCGCGGACTTGGGTCGAACCGGAAAGCTAGGCAGTGCATTGCCAGCTCCTGAAGCACCAAGGCTTGACCCGGGCGTTATTATTCGCGAATATATCTAACGGATTGTCACTCAGCGCGATAAGTGCCTGATCGTCTTGTCCTGCTTCGGAATCAGTCTATCCCCCACTACTGGCGTTCTTACGGGAGTGACTATTTCAGTGATTTCTTTCTTAATCGGGTTCTTGTTACCAGTTGGTCCGATAAAGGGAAATAGTGAATAACTATAGTGTCAGACATTCCCATTGGAGTACATGTGTTGTGTCTTGAAGATTACACCGACTATCTCTGGATATACCCTATCACTACCCCCACGATCTCGTACCACGGATCCCTACGACTGCATTGCACAACTGGCCAATCGGTCTATCGACGTGTTTTCTCTCAGCCACGATCGGTGCACAAGATGATGATCGTGATTTAAGAGTGTCGTGCAGTGCTGTTGTGTTATGACACAGGCGACCGTATCGTCGGTGATCATATAGGAGCTTAGATGTACCAATTAGGTGAGTGCTTTCAGGTAGGCCGTGCCTTGGGATTTTGGATAGACTGTAACAATTGTTGTTATGTTATCTCGATGCCAGATTGTTCGTACTGATTCCGTGAACAGTAAATCGCGCGCTCTTTTGGCATTCCTTGTCTCCCCACCACGCCCTGAGGTTGACCGCTTGGTCACTGCCCCAAAAGTCGCTGTTCCGGAACTCCTTTCTCAGCAGAAGTCTTAGGGGATGATGAATGGTTCTTTCTTCAGTTGATTCTAGACTGATGTTCGAGCTTCATTTGCTGTAGTCATTAGCGTCAAACTTTTTCGTTTGATAATGAGACTCTGAAACATACCTGCTTTGAAGGATATATTCAAATACTCTATGTATTCTATTATGCAGTACCAAGAAGTGTATTTTCTAAGTGCTGAATTTTACATGTATTAAGTAGGTCAGATAAGCAATTTTGCTTCTTTTTGCACATACAATTAGCAATAATAGAAAATCTTCTCTCAACGATCAGTCAAGTATGTACTTTTGCCAATTTTCTACAATTTGTTCTTATATTTCTAAAAAGTTTATCACTGTCCATGAAAGTTTTAAAGGATTTGTCTACTACATTTTCAAATTTATTAAGTAATTTGAAAATAAATAATAAAGAATTCTTCTCAATATAATCGCAAGACGAAATAGTGCGTATGTAATCTAGAACATTTTAACCGAATTGTCATAACTTTTGCAGCATTTTCTCTGTAATGCTGTTTTATATAGTGATACTCCATTCGAAATCAAAACTATTATACGCTATAGGTCTAATGTCATTGTTAGACAATCTAATTGATCACAATAAAAGTTTTTAGAATTCGTCAATTGAAAATGATATTTTAGAAAGGAGTTAATATATTCATACGTAGTCAATGATAGTGAAGTGTTTAGATTGATATATTTTTAGGACACAGCTAACAAGAATAAAATTTATTCAAACAACAACAAGAACGAAACAATAATAAACAATAAGGAAACTATAACAAAACCAAGACAGCTGATAGAAAATAAACAGTCAAATAGTAATAAAACTATGGTGTATTGGGCGCTGTTCACGGTTCGACGATTGACGATGTTCTGTCAGTTTCCACCGTCTTCCCACAGTTACTCGAGTAACCATGTCTCTTTTTTTCTCTGAACCTCTGCCATGCAGATCTATGCCCTGGTAGGCAAAAGTTCAGGGAAACGCCGAAACAGTAAGGTTCCGCTACATAATCTAGGTATTTGCCTCTATATGTAGAATAGTGTACAAGTTTAGAATTGTAATTGTAGTGAAACACAAAATTTTCTATTCTACACATTTCGGTTGGTGAGAACTTTCCAATAAGGTTTCATACATTTTATAGAATGTCACTGAAAAATTCCTTCAATTTGTATGACAGAAAACGAAGCTTTTTTTTTAAAATTGTATGACTTCGAGTATTTTAGTAACTAGGACAGTCGCAAATTCTAAAGTTGACAATTTTAGAAAAAATGAGTGAAAACAAAACTCCAGGTTAATATCTATTATTTTGAAATTTAAATCTCCCAATAATGCTAATAGGTTTCTGTGGCATATCAACTGTGCGCTCATAATAGAGACAGAACTTATAAGGGATTCCCTCAAATGATATGCATTCAAGACTAAACAATCTATCTTGTAAATCAATGTATAATACAGAATTGCATCCATTATAGTTTATTTTAATACGGAAAACTAATCATTAATATGACATACAAGTTACTGGAAATATTAATCTCTCAAATAATATGCATTCAAGACTAAACAATCTATCTTGTAAATCAATATATAATACAGAATTGCATACATTATAGTTTATTTTAATTTGGAAAACTAATCATTAATATGACATACAAGTTACTGGAAATATTAATGACAATATGAACTCGGAAATGCTTAAAGCAATCTTTTTTTGCCAGCATATTATATCGAGTGTCTCGCTTACTTTTACTGTCTGAAGTAGAGTTCCTATGTAGAATATATTACAGACAAGTCCAGTGTACAGTGATCCAATTGTAGGCAGATTTCTTTCTGAAACGAATTTCTCTCAGTGATTGCTGACTCAGTACTTGCAACAGCCTAATATTTCAAGTTTATGTAATTACTCTATTAATGTTGATAATCACAAGACTGTTGAAAGAGTCCCTTAAAAAGTCGTAATTCGAAATTAATTTGAAGTGATTCATCACGCAGTGTAGACAGGAAATTTGTTCGGTACTAAGGTCATCAACCTCAACGTTCACGACACCAGTGTTACAAGAAACTTGGCTCTGGCGAATGTCAAGTGGATATGTACGCAGAAGCTTCTTAGCCTGTCACGTGAGAAGTTCACGCGACGATGCGATAATGTTAAAAAGCCGGCGAGGAAGGATTGATATGCAACGTCCCCGTTCAGATAACGAAAATGTTTTTTCGTTGAATCTCTGGTCGAGATACTAGCTGGGGACAAAGTTAATAGGTTATCTAGCTTCCTCGCGTCAGCGATTAATTCGTACCGTGAGATTTCGTAAATGTGATTCGCGTGAATTAGAAAAATTTCTCCTTGCTCTCGATCGATGAGAAAAATTCTCGGCTAATTACTTTCTGTCTCGAGAGCAAAGTTCACCATGCCCTGAAAGATTTTTGAAAGTTGGCTCGGTGTGCTGAGTAACTTTGTTATTTTATTTTCGAAGATTTAGCGAACTTTGTGACTCGTGACATAATGACAGGTTGATGATGAACGACGTTACAATCAATAGAAAATTCCAGCGTAGACGATTAAAGGTATTTTTAAAATCAGTGTTTTCGAGTTGAAATTTTTAACAGTTTGAATCTAAGCGAGATATACTTAAGTATTAAATTTTTTGTTTGATAAAACGTTTATAAAAATGGGCTCTCTGAAGTGACGACGCAGAATGTTTCTAATGAAAGCGAAACATATCGTATTATAAATTCAGTAGGAAACATCAAAATGGCACAATTTTCGTTCAAATGAAATTCATTAAATCAATTTTTCATTTTAAAATTATACCTCTCAGTTGTAATTCAAACACTTTCGTAATAACTACTATCGTACATTTTCGTGGGAAGACAATTGTCAAGCGAAGTACTCCCGAAACAGATGGTATTGTGATTTTGAAAAATGTTACATGGAAGGCGTTGAACTCAATGTTTGAAACGATGGGTTCATTAACATCTTTGCGCTTTAGGTAGAAGAATAATTGAAAGACATGAAATTCATTATGTATGACGTGACACTCTCTGTCTATGTATTATCTCACACGCAACATAAATTATTCATACCGTGCTAAAATGTTGCACTACATGCAACAGAAATAGTTGTTTCTTCTTATAAGTACAGTGAATTCTAAAATTGTTATTGTAACTGCTGCATTAATTTATCGTATCATTGATCGTCATTCGAGGAAGATGGGAGATCGCCCAACAATAAGTTTAAAAAAGAAAAAAACTGGAAAATAATTCTTAATTCAAAAATGAGGGAATGAAGAATGCTTGAATTTTCTATAATCAGTAAGGATTTGTAGTAGTAATCTAATAATATGTGTTGACTAATATAAACATCTGCTTGTCCTTTAAAGGAATCCAACGCATTGCGAATATAAGAATATAATAATTTAGCAAAAAGAAGTACCGTTATTATATATAAATTATGGAAATAATGAATAAATACGAATCAGTAGATTAAATTATAAAACATAATCTACTGAGTAAAAATCAATCTGTGGTTTATGTTATTCAAATATAGGTAAATGTTTTTATATGAAATTATTATATTATCACTGAAATAAAGTAACAAGTAATATCATCAATTATAAAAATAATAAATGAATACAAACTAAAATACAATTACAGACTCCTCTCGATTGTCGTCTGGCTTGTTCTACTCGATTATTGTCCACGCATTATCCCACCACTGGGACGGGTGGGGGGCGTGGAATCTGTCAAGCGGATACGTTGTTGCCCCTCTGCTTGTTGCCGAGGCTCGGCTTCAGACAAAAAACAAATTTACAGGGGTCTGACGCATTTCTCCCTACAAGAGAGAAGTCTGTATACGTTAAATTATGTAACTTCGTAAAGTGACACGAAAAATATATGTAAATTAGTACGTATGTACGAATAAGTAGTAAAATCGAAAAATATAGCTTTACGTAGCTGATACTATTACAACTACAGAACACATTTACTCAAATTGTAAATACAAATAATTAACTCTTTATGCGGTCGAATGTATGTAAAAACTTTTATACAAATACTTGTCAATAAAGGAAAGCGACTGTTTCATGATATACAAGAATTACGAATAAACGTGTAGTGGTAAAATAAATAATTTAATAATTAATAAGTTAAATATGAATGAAATAATGTTGAGTGTAGATCACAGAAATATAAATGTGGGATTGGCTGGTATCAAATAGACGAGATTTAGTGTAATAACAAAAACAATGAAAATATACTTTAATGAATATGTACATCGACCCTCACGACCGTAGCAGATTTACTGGCGTTGACTGGCGTCTTCGCCTCACGATTCCACGTCCATTGGACGGTTAGATCTTCTCACACATTCGTGCACACACAAATATACTTTCCATATTTTTTGGTGTTCCACATAAATATATTTTCGCGTATAAGTAAGAAGCGTTAAATGATCAAGAAATGACTGCACTTCACACTGAAAATTGTGATGGTATCGTAAAAAGATATTACAGTGATTCTTCAATGAATGCGACGCGAGTAACAGCGTTATTCTCGCCACTAGGAGGTCCCCTCTGGAACCAATCAAAACAGAGTAAACAAAAACTAAGCAGAGGCTCAGCTTCGGGCAAAAACAAATTTATGAGGGGCTGGAAACCTTTCCGCCTTGCCACGAATGCTCCGAAGCTTACCAGAGTTCGTCATACTCATGGAGATATTACTGTATAAACACTGATGGATCCTTAAGACTTAAGACCTTTCAACGTACATCGGGTTTGTACATATTAGTTGTACCAATAAGTAGTCCAGTGTTTTTCGTTTAATTCTGTTTTCTTTTCAAAATGATTCAAATACTTATCCTATTTTAACAATATTTGTTATTTGGTTCCTTTATTCTCTACTGTTTTGACTAAGCAGAAGATTGGAAAGATATTTTGAATCTAAAATACACATATTACCACCATATTGGAACTATATGTATTTAATTAATTACTTATAGGTACACCTAATAAAATGAATATTAAATATAAATAAATCAGGTTATAACTATCCAAAAGTCGACATTATCGCTAGTCAATAAGTTGTTACCATTTAAATTGAAAACAAATGCAACGTGCATCTTCGCGTTTCAAAACGACAGCAGCTGTGGTAGCGTGTCACACGTGTCGTTGGCAGCTACGAAAACAGTTGCGCGAAAAATAATGACTGGACTGGCCACGCGAGTACCGTGAAGTGAAAAGCGAAATTGAATATGGTATGGTGATAATCTTCGGGGTGTGTTCATACTTTTTGGTCTTCTGTCACGAGGAACAAACGTTTGAATCATACGTATTTGTTGATCTATATTAAATTCACTTCACTACAAAATGTACCGAACATTTTGAAAGAACTAGAATTCATGATCGGAGATCAAAACCAGAGTAAACCTATCCTTGTTGGGAGGGAATAATTATGAGCGGTAGCATATGTGATTACAAGTTTATAAATTAATAGTGAAAGTATTAATAGTAAAGTAGGATTTGAAACTTTTTATTTGAAATAACAATAATAAATAGGATCGATAAATAATTACTCCGATGAAAATAAATAATTTTATTAGGTACTGAAACTCTGTGAAAACAAATTACAAAATCTTATTTGATGAATAAATAATTGTTTTTAATGACTTATTTGTTTCTGTTTTTATGTTTTTAAACTATGCAATACAAGAAGCAAGAGTTTATTTAATTAGAAGGGTTCAAAAGAATCGAATGTGATTATTTGCGGTAATAGTAAATCCTCCAATAATTATTAATAAAATCTGAGAAATCTGAAATTTTAAACTAGAATTTAATAATAGAAGTGTATATATCAATTAGACAAAACTTAATTTCCAAGTAGAATACCAAGTATAAGAGTGATTTGTAATCTGTCGAATATATAGTGTCGAAGAAATAATATTAACCAAATCGAAAAACAACCCAAGTGACAGAAATAATAACTACGCTTAAATAAATATTTAAATAATAGTTCGTTTTGACAACGTGTACGCCTGAGTTATACTGTTTTCTTTATTTTATATGACACTGCTTCGACAGTTAATTATCCAATAATTCTTTAAAATAAATTAATACAGATAATGAGTTAAGCATAACACGCAACTACGATCATTATGTGCGTTATCGCATGAAAATGTAACGTCTAACTTAAAGTTCAGATTAACATTTTATTTAAGGTCTTGATAAGCACTGTTGTTCCAGTAGAAAATCATTCAGCAAATAAACAGCAGATAAAACAATAATTTAGGAAGTGGAAATCAAATCAGTCTTATACAAGTTTTAATTTTAGCCTAATTATTAGTAAGATATACATATACATGTACTATATAAATGAGAAGAAAATCTGCGAGGCGAAGGTGGCACTTCCGTGTCCCTCCTTTGGTCATTCTGAGTAGAAAAAACGTGGCCTATGATTCGATTGAACTGCTAGATATGATTCCGGATGACTCACGTAACGAATCCGAATAGCCTTAAGATGACTGAAAGTTATTTGCTTTGGGGCGGACTAAGAATGATAAATAACTACAATTAGCTTCTCGGTAGCGTGTGGCAATCAATTGCTCTTGATAGAACGGATCGGTGAATGGGAAAGCCGAAGCGCTCCTTTAGTCTGACCGCCTATTAGAAATACTTAACTGGTCGGTCGTCGACCCAACCTCGTCGATACCATCGACATGCAAATGTAGTCCGCATGTGACTACATATTTATGAATTTTTCGATTCTTCCAACACCCCGCTGCTTTATTAACCTTGTATCGCCGTCTGGCCTCTCTAATGTCTCATTACAGAATCGTTGAAACGCGATTACTTGTACCTGAATTAGTTAATTCTATTTTTGCTTACTTTTTTAAGTGTTCAAGTAATTAACATGTTCCGTGGTAAATGGAACTTCAGGATTTCGATAGTACTGTTGGATTCCAAGTTACGGAATTGAGTGCACCACTTTTAGAAAAGTCTTGTAGAGGTTTATTCAGTTACATGCAACAGAATGTCGTAAGAGTCTAATTGCAAGCTAAACGTTTCTAAGTTCTCAAGTATCTGTCTTAATTAAGTCTTAACTGTTTATGAAATTGCATACGGTCTTATATACTATCGTTCTATGGGTAGGGAGAAGGTGCTTGTGAGACTAAGTGCAGGATGAGTAAGTAGGAGTTCGGACTTTGGGAAAAAGAAGGATGACTATTGTAAATTATTTAAGACGGAGCAGCGGGGTTGCAGTTATACATAGAATGAATCAAAGTCAAGAGGTACTTAGATTGGCCGTTCAATAGTACTTTTAAATCTCATCGAAAAATTGTCTTGTAATATTTACAATCTGCACAGAAAATGTATATGAAAAGAAGTTCCACTTCAGTACATATACATTTAAACAATTGTATTTTCTCGCATTAAATACCTTATTTTTAATGTTTCACGAGAAAAATTAGACCATCAGATGTATCGCCTCAGGAAACTGATTTCGAAACTGCAAGATTATGGGTGATGTAACATTTATTTTTACGTGCACTACGTACACATTTACAGTTTTAAATAATTTTATGGGTCACTAGACTATATTATTGATGTTTTTATAACATCACTGGAGTTTTGATAGAATAATTTTGCAACCTGTGTTCTTATTGTTCTATATATTTTTATTCCTTTCTCTGTAACCATTACAAGAGAACTGAGTGACGTGTTTCTACTGTGATTCTTCGAGTGGCTTTAATGAATATATTGGCTTTTCGAAATATCATGAAAAATTATGTTTTTTAAACCTTATTACTAGATTGCGGATTTCATGCATTTATAGCATAAAAGCTTACCTATGTAAAATGCCATAGGAGGCAGAACTTTCATCAGATTTAATGTATTTTTCATTTTACTCCTAAGACAACAAGCTCCCTCAGAGGAAAGGGAAGTTTCTGTTTTCAATTCTGTCTTTGTAAGTTACATTATAAAATATTATTTTGCATAAAGATCCGCAGTCTGCTTATTATTATTAGTAAAGTATGTAGGAACAAAATCACATATTTAGGTACATACAGTCTATTAAACTTCAAATTAAAAGAAACTAATTGTAATAATACCAGGTTCACATGGAAATAATAAAGTACAGTAGATTTTTTAAGTAGTGTTTCATTTAACAAAAAGTATTTAAGAAAACTAGGACATTAATCTAACAACAAGCATGTAATTTTAAGAGTATCTTACTGACCGTATGTAATTTCGTACCATATGTAAAAAACGCTTGAGTGACATCGTACATAAATCATAAAATTCTAAGTAACTGATGTACCAAGAATACATAGTAGATCACAGATGTCAAGACGAACGGAAAGAGGGGCAGGACCTAGAGCAAGTAAAAATGGCGAACCAACGCATTTAAAAATGCAATCATGATAACAGTAAGGTGACTTTGTAAAATGGCGGGAAGGAGCAATGCCTGATATCTCGGTGTTTCCCTTTATTTCCCTGTTTGTTTCATTTGCAGTACACTTTCCTGGCACCCGCTTCTTCTCTACATCTCTTTGCGCGGCTGCCCTTCATATTCTTAGATATACTCTCCTCTTTACAGACTCCTGCGTGAAAAACATCTTCGCCCGGGAGCTTTAATTTGTTAAAAGGGAAAAAAGCAACAATCACCACAGAGGAGTTTTCAAAAACATTATACAAGGAAAATCTGGCGTGTTTGTTGGATGAGAATACTCTAGTAAGAAGCGCATAAAGAACTTTAGACATCACAATATGACCACTATAAAAGTTCTATTCATTAAACGTGAATATTATTGAAGTTAGTAGCAGCTTCTTGCTAGAATGACACCTAATGTGCTTAATTTTGTAATCAATAACGGCACGAGCACGGTGTCTGCCCAGTCGGCTTCGGAAGACAGTTGTTTAAGGGGTCATGCAAAAAAGAGTGTTTTTTAGGAATTTTTTTCTCGAAAACTATAAGACCTTCTTCAAAAAATGTGTTTGTGTTTCAAAGATTGCAGTTTCTAAATTATAAGGTAATTTTTTTATTTAACAATATTTATTAGTAAATAAATGGTGAGCGATCTCCCGGATGTCTCTTTACACATAGTAGTCTGCCGTGATCTCTGTAACTTCGTAACTGTTCATCTGAAATTAAAAATTCAGTAAGATTTAATTCTTAACAAAATTTCTGACTAAGCATGGCCTCTTAAGAGCGTGTAGGTCACTGCTTATATCCTCTAGGAACTCTTGAATTACGACATGTGAGTATGTCGCCACGATGAGTAAATCCATGAGTGCGTTAGCATGGTGCTTTTGTAACGCTACTGTACTCTGGTATCGCGTTTTCACCACTTCTCAAGCACTTTCATAATATAGTTCGGCTATATCGATATTTTCAATAGTACGCGCCGTGGAACCTGCTAACGAACTTATGAGATAATGAACTTTCAGCATTCGCGGTAACGACGCGTTTCGGTGAATCAACGACGTGAAAGTGTTGCGATATTTTACCCACTGACTATAAGTGCCATCGAACGGAGGCAGGTTCATTTGCGACAGTCGAGCTACTGCTGGTGCTTGAGTTAACGCGGTAATCGGTGATGTTACTGTTACGAGCCAGGGTTAAGCGGCTGCGAGAGCCGAGGAAATGGCGAGTTTGGTTTTTTAGAGTTTGTTAAGTGGACGAACCTGTGCCTATTTCATCACAGGGAGCCACTGGGATAGGTTGTCGTGGACGAACCTGTGCCTATTTCATCACAGGGAGTCACTAGGAAAGATTTTCGCGGACGAACCCGAGCCTATTTCATCACAGGGAGCCACTAGGATGGTTTAGACGTTGTGGACGAACTTGAGTCTATATCATCCCAGGGAACCACTAGGAGGTTAGTAGTCGTGGACGAACCCGAGCCTATTTCATCACAGGGAGCCACTAGGAACTTAGTAGTCGTGGACGAACCTGTGCCTATTTCATCACAGGGAGCCACTAGGAAGTTAGTAGTCATGGACGAGCCTGTGCCTATTTCATCACAGGGAGCCACTAGGAGGTTAGTAGTCGTGGACGAACCTGTACCTATTTCATCACAGGGAGCCACTAGTAAGGTAGTAGTCATGGACGAACCTGTGCCTATTTCATCACAGGGAGCCACTAGGAAAGGTTTTCGCGGGCGAACCGAGCCTATTTCATCTGAGGGAGCCACTAGGATAGTTTAGACGTCGTGGACGAACCTGTGCCTATTTCATCATAGGGAGCCACTAGGAGTCCATTTAGTTAGGTCCATCGAGCGTCCATTTTGCACACGGAATTGACACAAATGAATTAAAAAGGACTTACTCAGAGGAGATGATGATTGGCGATTCTTGCTGATCCGCTTTGCCAAGGTGATTTAGCGGATGCAATTCTGCGACGTCTGTGACGGCCCGACGGCTGCAGTTCTGCTACAGCTGCGGCTGCCCGACAGCTGCAATTCCTTCGTCAAATTCCTCCTGGTGGACTTCTCTCATGGTTGTTGCACTGCCTGAGCCTCGCTTGGTTGCGGATTCGGCTCGAAGGTTCAATGTCAAAGCGTTAAACTGGGTAAAATGTCGTGTTCCTGGTGCCTTGAGTATTGCACCTTCCGTGCCGTTTCTGATGTTCCGAAGGACCTTCCGGATGGTCTCCGATTAACTTATTGTTCTATTTTACACGAGTGTTCACGAGGATCTAACTGGTATTGCCCGTAAAGGCACTTGTTATCCTTCTGTCTACCTTCCATCTGACTCGTCGAGGCCGTCTTCCACGTGTTGTTGCTCGTTATCCTTTCCATCGACCAGCTGATTGTATATTGGTCACATCATGTTACCAATAGTGGGTACACGTCTCTCGCGATACATTACATGGGGAAATTTCGGTTAGAAATTAAACTAGAATTTTGTCTTCATGCGCACAATCGGGGAAACCCTATCTTTTGTTTACATTTACGAGGCGTTCTTGAGGTATTTAGACAGAGACAATACACACTTGACCCAAATTCCAACCGAAATTCCGATTAGGTTTAATTGTACTAAATAATTCCGATCCTCGGGAACAGCCGCGATTTCCATGTCACGTCATCGATATGCTTGGAGAGCTCAGGGTAGCGCATCAAGCGCTTTCGACTGTGTCTTAAATTAGTCCGCTATATTGTACCGCATGATAGAGGTGATAGACATTATTACAGCTACCGAGATCGGATGTCACAGGAACTACGTGGCTGGAAGCAAAGGTCTGGGCCTTCCCGTACCTCGCGCGGTGTATGTATTATAGATTTTGAACGGTGGAACAGTTTGCTACGTGCCACGCGCATGCATTCGAACACCATACCGCGTCACGACGTTTACGCAGCCTGCAGCCGCGTGTACCCGAAATGGGATTAACTTCAACATACACTGGAGAACTCGAATCAATTTCGACATCCATGTATCATTTTTAGATGTTTATATACGATTCATAAAAAGTTATATTATACCCGTGGTATTACAGAAACATATGTAGAATTGATTCATAAGATTTGAGGCTTTTGTACGATGATTACCGAGACAGGTAGATACCTATATACTGGATATACAGGGTGTCTCAGCTAAGTTGATCACCTCGAATGACTTAACGGCATATTTTATGAAAATATTGATGCGTGAAACATAAATGGCATCAAGAGGCATATCTTAGTAAGGCAGGTGCTTTTTTGTGGGTGAAAGCATTTCAGAGATTTCAAGGTCACCTTGACTTTTTTTTAACGGAATGACCTATTTTTTGTATCTTAGTCGAGGTGAACAAACCCGCCGTATTGATGTATTTTGTTCTCTTTGCAGTTATTTTATTCACGTATGTTCAAGATAAACCTAAAGAGTCAGCAAATTATGAAAAGACGTTTATTTCGGTCCCTTCTCACAATCAGAGCTACTTCTGACGGACTTTAGTGGCCATCTTCTGACCAATAATAAATTTTTGAATGCAGAAATCTCTAGCTGAGCTTAATGTTACTCGTATGTAATATGGATAAATTGGCCGGATTGGAGACAAGTCAGTGTAATTAATCAGTGTTTCGTTAAATCCATCGTGATAGGTCGATAGTATCCTAGGGGGTTTCCAGTTGCTATCGGAACTCAGGAATGGAAGCTATAGGTAAAGATGGAGCGTGGTAGAGTACGGGCGTGAAAGCTAGAGGGAGAGGTTTCAGGAAAGAGAGACAGAGAGATCGCAGGGTTTAGCCAGAGGGCGTAGCACAGCTTGTACTAGGCTATACATTACGAGCTTTAGTAGGGTTTAATCGTCGCTAGTCGCTATGTACCGTGTCGTGGTCACCGTCCAGGACCACCTATACACCAACAGGCACACGCAAACGTGAACGTGTGTAAGTTGCGTTCGAGGTGTCGTCCCAAAATTAATGTACTTACTATACTCCTTTGACAACGTGTTTGAAGGTACATATAACTCGAATAAAAATAACATCACACTAAAAAATGATAAACTGCCCTTAAGGGGACTTTCTCATTCAAAATTGAAAAAAAAGACACTTTTTTTTAATATTTCTTTATAAAAAAACTATTACATTTAGAAACATAATTCCTTTTGGATGCTATTACATATATTATTAAGAACATAAAGAAATTTTTTCTAGCACTTTTAGTTCACCACGACCGCTGTAGAGGGCGTCTTCCAAAAAGCCACGTTTTAATCGGTACGACACTTTGCAGACGTCCTGCAAAAAATTAAGTAAAAATTCAAACGGGATTCTATTTGTGAGACTTAAAACTAGACAATAAACCTCTAAAATATTTTATTTTTTGTATTTTTTATTGTTTTATACATAT